>NC_140183.1:68102763-68125263 GCF_963971535.1 Notolepis coatsorum
GACAGGGGAGGGTAGAATTGGACAATATGAAATTGGGGAAGGGAGAAAAATAGAAAATGGGGAGGGAAAAGTAGATAAAAAAAAAAATCTATAATAAGCCAATTATCCATAAAATGATGCCTCCGTACCCACCCTTTAAACAGCCGTCATTGAATTAATTGAGATGCCGAATGAGCCTCGAATGAACATATTGAGTTGTATGCACACATTTAATAGATAAACCAATTAAGCTAGTGACCTCAGGAAAATGCACCTTTTTTAGGCATTATTATCCAGCCGTCAAAAATCATCTGTATATGTTTTTCAACATATGTTTTTCATTGCACCTTTTGAACTGTATAAGCATGTAAATATTTGCATGTAATTGGCTTTGCAGCAGAATGTATAAATGTCGGTACACCTGTTGGAGTTCGGAGTGAACTATAGGGTGACGACACCCAGCTGTCAAAAGATATAGGCGATTCGCACTACGGCAGCAGTTTTCGAGGAAGCAGTAGAATTCGGCAGAACACCGGCCCCTTGGTAATTGTGTTCAACACCCCTGGTATAGATAGTTTACAAAGCACAATAAAATAAAAACGAAAAACCTCAAGCAATAAAAAATAAAAACACATCAGAGCCGCATCTCTCAAAGTGTACGTCTGTCACATATAATATAGGTTTCCAGTAACGCATCTGCAGTAATTGTGTGCTGTATAACATCACCCCAGACCGAGTTCCTTTATGTATTCAGCATGGGTGGAGTGAGGCGAGGGTGGGGGACACACACAAATAACCCACAATAGCAGACCCTGCAACATGCCCACAAGGGGAGAGAGAGAGAGAGGGGGAGAGAGGGAGAGAGAGAGAGAGAGAGAGAGAGAGAGAGAGAGAGAGAGAGAGAGAGAGAGAGAGAGAGAGAGAGAGAGAGAGAGAGAGAGAGAGAGAGAGAGAGAGAGAGAGAGAGAGAGAGAGAGAGAGGGGAACTGGGTTATTCCAAAGATGAATGTCCGTGGCAGCTTTTAGGTAGACACAACACAAGCCCAGTGAAAAGGTACATGACTATCATTTGATGAGGCGTCCCGGGCGTCTCGGGGGACAGGCTCGCTGGGGGCATGATGACAAATACATGTGGTGGCCGCACGGCGGTGGAGAGAGCAACGCTGCTCGCCTGCCCTGAGGTGCTCCTCCGGCTGCCAGCGCTGCTTCATTTGTCCTTGAAGATGTTGTTTGGAAATGTTTCTGTCGTTTTCCACTGTGTGCAGTTGTGATGCTGTGTGGATCTCTCTCTCTCTCTCTCTCTCTCTCTCTCTCTCTCTCTCTCTCTCTCTCTCTCTCTCTCTCTCTCTCTCTCTTTCTATCTCTCGTTGCCTTGGTTTTAGTCTCTGTCTGACCTCAGAGACTTTTCGGCTTTGTCTCCATCTTTCTCTCTGTATAATTATAACATTATCTCTCTCTCTCTCTCTCTCTCTCTCTCTCTCTCTCTCTCTCTCTCTCTCCTCTCTCTCTCTCTCTCTCTCTCTGTCTCCCTCCCTCTCTCGCTATCTCTCTATAGTGTACCTTTGTCATGCGTCCTCTTCCTGAAAAGGTAGAACACCATAGGCGGCGGGTATATAAGGCACAAGGAGGCAATGCCGACCCAGTCTGCACATTATTATAGGCAGCCTATGCTACGATATTGTGTGCATGTGCAGGGGTGTAGCTCCATATTCTGGGCCCCATGAAAGAATGTATTTGTAGGCCCCCAGTGAATGCGAGCGCGCATAAGCACGCATGCGAAAATGTTTTTGCATTTTTTATTGATGAAAACGCATAATATGGTTTTTACCTATACATTCGGATCAGCAGTTCAGCACCTGCACTGTTGGTGGGTGAGCCTAGTAAAGGATGTGGCATTGCGTCATCTTCAATGAATGGACCAATGCAATAGTCTACCAAAGCCCCCCCACTCTCTCTATATATCTCACACACACACACACACACTTCAGAAACAAACATAGTATCAATGAGAGCATCAATAATACACCTGAGTGATGTCTAGTAAAAACAATTTTTTTTTTGGCCCCCCCCCCCCCAGTGCTGGGCCCTTGGAATCATCCTAAGCTACCCCCCCCCCCCCCCCCCCCCCAGCTACGCCCCTGTGCGTGTGGCCTGCTGCAGCCCGGTGGTGACAATACGCAAGGGTCGGCCAACCAAGGTGTCAATGGCAGTAGGTGTGGTGACCGTTAACATTCCAGACTGCAGGCAGTAACCAATCACGCCGCATCACCAAACTAACCGATGCCAGTCTGGTCTTCAAAACCCTCCATGGTCTAGCCCCACCCCCACTTTCCGATATTTCACCTCCAGGTTCGTGTGTAGTCTTTTACCAACAAACTTGCAGTTCCGCGCTCGGGTTCAGAACTGTTGTACGGGTGACTTGGCTGTTCCATTAAGGACAAGTACATTTAGCAAAGCAGCCCTCTCCGTGAGAGCTGCCAATACCTGGAACTCCATTCCAAGTTACATGCCGCCTGGGCATAACACGGATCACCTGAGGCCGAGGGCATGATGAGACTGAGTCAGAGTTAATCAAACCGTGGAAACTTTTTAGAGCTACTATGTACATTGTTTTCAAAGCATGATGAATCCAAATTACGGAAAACGTTTCCTTCATTGCCGTCGGCACCGCAACTTGTGAATGGTCTTTCCCAATGAGGCGCATCCGAAACTGGCTAAGAAGAACAACAATATGCACCAGGAGAGACGGTCAACTCTGAGTCCGCTTCACATTTAAAGCAGAAAAGATCATTGATGCGCGAAACGTAGCATTTTTTTTGTTGCATTAAGGTAAGACAATGGTTAATCATATTGAATGCCTTCATTTGAACAATTAATTTGCGCTATTTGAAATTAGTGGGGCTCGCTGTAGTAGCCTAGTAGTGTGTGTATTGTATGACATCAGAACCAGGACAGCACCATTTGCGTGCAAGCAAAAAGAAAAAGGGAACATTTTGCATGCTCCGCACGACTACCATCCCATAATAGCCAACCCTAATGGCCAGCTCACCCGCCGCCTATGTAGAACACTTCCCATGCTGTTGAATCCTATCTGTAAACAAATACTTTATAAGAATACCATGACTGGAGGAATGTGGATATGGTCTGTAGATGTAGCAGTAGATGTCACACTTTTTAGTGTTGCTTGTAGGGTTGGGTACCAAACTCTGTACTTTTAAGGGTACCGAATTACATAGGTACCATATTTCGGTACCTTTACATGTTTAGTATAAGAGTGTAATATTAATAGACAAGAGGGAGCCTTTTCCAAATATATATATATATTATATATATATTACTGTCCCGTCTCTTGGGTCTTTGGGAAAGACCAGAAAAGGTCAGAGGAGTTTGATAATATTTATTGACGATTGCAACATTTAAAAACATAATACATGATTATACGATTTATTTTGTGTGGTGTGTTACAACATTAAATAGAAAAAAATTCTAAATACATAACAATGTTGAAATTGAGAAGTTTGGACTTCTTTTTTACAACTGAAATACATTGGGTACCGGTACCAAATTCCAGGAACTGGTACTGGTACCGGTATCGGTTCAAATGTGAACGGTACCCAACCCTAGTTGCTTCAGAGAAATCATTTGGGGGATTCTAATTGTGTCTACTTTTAAGTATTCAGAAAATGCTACTAATGTTGTGGGAACCAGTTGTGTTGCAAAACACCTGCCCCTTTCACTCCCACATCCCAGCATCTGAGAGCAGACACATCCCAGTGTACATCTTCATAAGATTATGGGATTAAATACACTGGCTGTCCTTCTTATTCTAAATGGCACTTCATTGTATCTTACAGTACGTGTGCTTTATTTGTTACCGTTTCACTACCACACTACAGAAGGTTAACGTTTCACTACCACACTACAGAAGGTTAACCTTTCACTACCACTACAGAAGGTTAACCTTTCACTACCACACTACAGAAGGTTAACCTTTCACTACCACACTACAGAAGGTTAACCTTTCACTAACACACTACAGAAGGTTCTGTGTCGTTATGGCTTTGCTCAGCACCAGTTGCACCACGAGCACTGAATACAAAATTCCACCATGTACCTTTACATCCCAACATTCGTCTGGCCACATCCCCATCCGCTTACCTTCATAAGCAGGAGTGTGGTCACCTACTCGCCTCCTTCTTCACTTTCACCACAAGGAAGTGCCTTCGGTAGATCCCCACTTGACGAGGTTGTTAGTAGAAGAAAGTTGGAAAACAAAAGAACGGGAAGATACGTTGACATCATATCTTTATTTTCTCTCTCACTATTTTCGAGAAAATACGGCGATATTGTCTTCATTACTGGAGTGTCTGGAAGATGATGGTCATTCCGACCTTCAACGGCTTTTTCGTATTAGGAGCTCACGCCGCTGACATGCTCCCCAGCTACAGTCCTCCTTGCTGCGGCTGGATGGGGTTGCCCTCCGGCCACACAGCTGGACTGTGGGAAGCACCGACTGTTGTGAGAAGCGGTTGTTTCCAGGTTGGGTACGTACTGTTTTGCTTCCAAGCTCTGGTTGTTGTTGATGCTGTGGGGGTTAGCTGACAATTTACAAAACGCCGACTTCAGGCTGGGGTCCTCAGCTCGGCTTAAACGGCGGTCGGAGGATCTTGGTCTGACGCCCATGATGGTCAATCTAGTGGGCCCCGACCAGGACCTGGTGATCCCAGGATTCTCGAGCGGATGCTTCTCTGTCCCGTGCAGGCCCATCTTTCATATACAAATGAAAGTATACCCTAACGAGGAAATGTGGGCATAGGATCTTCTTTATCGGGAGTTCCATGCTCAAAGTCGGCTGCAGCCCGAAATGGGAACTGTGCTGGCCCCGCTGCATGTCTGGATCACCGTTGAAAACTGTGTTCTGACATTCTTTTTCTTTTCCCTCTTAGGGGAGGGACTTGGACAGCGGCCTGTCTGAAGTGTGGCTTGTTATGTCATTGTGTTCAGTTCAGGTGATAGCTGCTTAGCTTGCGTGCTAGTTGTGGCCTACTGTGTTAGCCAGTCAGCTGTTAGCTGCGGCGTTAGCTCGCTGTGTTTACCAGGCTAGTAAACGTTAGCTTGTTGCTATCAGTCAATCGGCTGTTAGCTTAATGCTACACTGTTGAACATTTTCTATGACTATAACATGCCTTAAACACTCTGACTACGACGTCATCTTTGACAGAGGATGTTAGTCGAACCTACACCGGAGCCATGCCAGCGAGGACTGCGTCAAACATGGAGAAACGTAGCGGCTGGGTGGCGCAACAACGTTACCCTCGTCGTCAACACAGGGATGCTGTGTTCAACTTCGGTGCCCCGTTAGCCAGATTGCAGTTCGCTTGGCCTGCATTCAGGGTAGGAAGGTCCCGACCGGACCTTAAACACTTCTTCTTTCCTTCCCTTCTAAATGTTTTGTGATAACGATGTTTTCCAAAACGTGTGTTGCTGCAATACATTGAGGATACGACGCGTGTTGTGTGTGAATTGTCTTGTCACTGGTATAGCTTCTCTCTCCATAGAAATCGGGTTGTTGTTTTACATGTGTAAAAATTATCTGGTTAGTTGTGATGAGAACATGTGTGTTCATGTAACGTGGACTCACAACTAAGGGGGTTAATTAACCTATAAAGCTATGCTTAGTGACATATGATTGAGGAATTAATTCTTTTCTCAGCCTGTAATGACAATGAACAGTGTGTTCACATATTAACAGGGTTACCTGTTCAACTTGGTCGTATCAAGGGTAAGGAAGGAGGGGTGATCCCCCCGGTTCCCTGGGGCTTCCCCACCCTATATATATATATTGTGTCACTGTGTTTGTGGGGATACGATGTAACCCTCAGCTTAATTGCTGGGGTTGTGCTAACCGCTTGAGAAACTATATTTTCCTAAAGAAAAGATTGTTTGGTCACTTATCGTGTGTGCTTAGCAAGGCCTGTGGCCAATACATAATCGAGGATTCTGTATTCTCTCGTTATGAAAAACGGCGTTCCTCTGTGGCAAGAGTGTACTTTGCCATTTTTTGTTGTGATGAAGGGTTGTGTGTGTCTTGTGATCTACAACTGGGTTAGGTTTGGCCACAGAAGCACATGTGTAAGTCTGGTACCGGGGCTCTTAAAGGGGGCCCTCTCTATTCTGTGTTTTTTCCTTAGTAAAAATCAGATAGCAGGTTAGCGCATGAGCTATGTGAAGCTGTTAGATACTTCATGTAGCAGACTATGACTGTGTCATGCTCTATTTGTCATTACATCGTATCATGGGTGTGGGGTCGTAAAGGGGTGAACTGGTAATCCTTTCCTCCCCTTTTCTGATTGGTCAGGGGTTAAAACCTCCTGTCCTTCAAGGTTCCTGTCATGTTGCTGTTCGGCACGTTACAGGGTAAGAGGGGGGGGGGGAGGGAGTTTCCTGGTCCCACGCCCTGGAAAATTGGGCGTGTGCACAGCAGAAATTCCCCCGCCATAGAGTACGTCACTGTGCGCGTCTCTGTTGGTAAGACTTCCGTGAGTTGTTCAGGTCCATGTTATGGATCTGTTTCAGGGAGTTGTCAGAGCTCCTCCTCACGAAGCTCCTCCTCGGGCCTTCTGTGAGTTAGGACTCTCCTTCCCTGTGAGGGAGCCTCCTCAGAGTTCAGAGCCTCCTCCTCAGATTGTCAAGGTGAGTAGAACTTCAAAAAGGAGTTCTGCTCTATTGTGTGTGTATTCGATTCAATTCGATTATTGAGTGTGTATTGGTTCAGTGCCTCCTCCTCGGAGAGCCCTAACCCACATATTACATAGCTCAATGTTGCAATATATTCTTTTCAATCTATACAGCTCGCGTGGGAAGTCTCTCTGGGGATTTCCGTCTCCTCCCTATGGCGAGGATGGTGGGATGTAAAAATGTAAAACATTTTTACCCTCAGCTACGTCACGTGGGATTCATGTCAGTCTGTGTTCTTTCTTTTTTGAATAAAAAGAAGAAGCTACATGAAGCACGACGGCTCCGTGTCGTTCTCCCAGGCGACTTGGAGGAACAATGTTTGGTGTCTTGCTAGACTATCCATTGATGTGTTTGGGTCTCGACGCATACATAGTGCTGGCTCGGTGTGTTTCTGTTAAAGAATCACACAGGGGCTAAGTGCGCCTTGGTTGCTTGTTAAAACAGCATTTTTATAGGGCAACTGGGATGGAGTTTTGTCTCTTCCGAGCGCCAGTTTACTAGGTTGTCTCGATGAATTCTCTTTCATATCTGGGGGATGTTAACGGAATAGATCTGAACATAGGTAGAGGGGTCTCACGCCCTTGGGGTGGGCCACTGAGCACGGTCCTAATGGGACCGTCGGGGTGGCGCCCTCTTTTCATGTTTTAGATCAACACGCATACCTACCCCCTCTCCTGGAGTGGGCATGTCGGCGTGGTTAGGACACGGGACTGGTCTGGTCACGCTGGTCCAGGTCAGTTAACCCGTTGTCTGCCGGGGATGCAGATCTGCTGTTCTGGTACCCTGAGGGACTTGTGCTTTTTTCGGGGGGAAAAATGCCAGGTCGGTCCGGGTGTCACAGGGTTAGGCGTTATGGAGACCCTTTGTTGGGTACATGTTGTACTCTGCACTATCATAATGGCTTACGGCCATACCAACCTGTACACGCCCGATCTCGTCCGATCTCGGTAGCTAAGCAGGTTCGGTCCTGGTTAGTACTTGGTTGGGAGACCGCCTGGGAATACCAAGTGCGGTGTGCTTAGGGCTGGTTCTCCATTCTTTTCGCTCCTCTCTCACGCGTGGCGAAGAGGGGGCTGTTGGGGTGGTCTTGGACCTCCTCTGGTAACCCTGTGCTTCCCGTGCTGCCGGGCTCGGTCCGAAGTAAAGTTTTGTTGATACCGTAGGCCTGGGATAACCTTTTTTTGAAAACTGAAACACTTGTACTGCGGTATAGCCAGTGTATACCCGCAGGTGTGTTTTGGAGTTTTTTCTTGAGGGGTTATAGGAACAACCACCGTCTGTACCACGAGGGTGGTTGATTCCCTGGTGTGTTGGAGCAGAGTCAACTCCCAGGTTACCCGGTTGAGTGTGCCCCTGCACGTTCATGACGTCTGCCTATCATGTCAGCCTTCTCTGCCTTGACCCCTCTGGGTGGGTTTTTTTTAATGGAGGCTTTGTCATGGTGATCAACAACGCCAGCATACGCCCCTTCCGCCGGGGGGGCTGTTTTCAGCTGACTCCTTTGGCGCCTGTCTCGTCCGCAGTGCTCCAGGCTCAGGTTACAGCCTGTTGCCTGGTTTCCCCGGTGCGCTGCCTGCTTCCGTTGGTTAACCTTTTGAGTGCTTACGGCCATGCTGACTGCCTGTTCTGCAGGGTCAGTGTGCCAGGCGGTGTGCTATTGGGGGGAAAGGGCCCGCTCTTGGAGGGGCCTTATCCGAATACGATGGCGATGTGGGGGTCGGTGTCACTAAGTGACCACCTGGTGGGGTCTTGATGCCTGGCGTCATTGACCTCTCCGGGCCCCCTTTTTCAGGGGATCCAGTCCCTTCAGTGGGTCTGGGTCTTCCTTCGCGCTCCGCTGCTACGGCCTTGCCACGGGGTTGGGGGGGCTGTAACAAGGTTGTTCCTTCCGTTCGTTCCCGGGTGGCATGCGGGTTGTGCGTGAGTGTAGTCATGGGGTCAAGCCACGGTCTGCTCACCCTGTGCGTTGAGTTGCTTGAGTGCCTCTTCGCACGGTCGGATCCGTCGCCCTCCCGTGAACCTCCAATAGGGGGGGCTCGGTCCTCCCCGGTCTGATGGTTGTGGGGGGCCTCAGCGGGGTACATTTGTCGGGCTATGGCTCCGCTCAGCCCCTGTTGTGCAACTAGGTGCTGAGCAAGCCATAACGATACAGAACGTAAGGGTATGAATATAACCCAGTTCTGTTAGTTATGGTGCGCTCAGCACCTAGGACGCCGCTGCTGCCCTTGATCTCGCCTTGTGGTGAAAGTTTGGGAAGGAGGCGAGTAGGTGACCACACACCTGCTTATGAAGGTAAGCGGAAGGGGGTGTGGTCAGACGAATGTTGGGATGTAAAGGTACATGGTGGAATTTTTTATTCAGTGTTTATGCACGAAGTGAAGTACAGTGCAACTAGGTACTGAGCGCACCATAACTAACAGAACTGGGTTATATTCATAACCTTACGTTAACCCTTTCACTAGCACACTACAATGAGTTAACCATTTCACTACCACACTACATATGGTTAACCATTTCACTACCACACTATATAAGTTTAACCATTTCACTACCACACTACAGAAAGTTAACCTTTCACTACCACACTACAATGGGTTAACACTTGCACTACCACACTACAGATGGTTAACTGATTGTAAACTGAGGATACTTTTCTGTGGCCACAGAAATAAAACAATGTTATTTTTATACAATTTGACTCATCTGAATTTCTACAGTTCACTGTCTTGGCTCCTTTAAAATATTCTACAACACTACAAAGGGTTAACCTATTGAAACCGGGAAACACATTTGTGTGTATATGCAAGCTATATAATGCATTATTAGCAGGCATTTAAGGTCTAAATGGGTTAATGCTTTCACTACCACACTAAATAAGTTTAACCCTTTCACTACCACACTACAGACGGTTAACCCTTCACTACCACACTACAGAAGGTTAACCTTTCACTACCACACTACAAATGGTTAACGCTTTCACTACCACACTACAGATGATTAACCCTTTCACTATCACACTACAGAAGGTTAACCTTTCACTACCACACTACATAAGTTTAACCTTTCACTACCACACTACATAAGTTTAACCCTTTCACTATCACACTACAGACGGTTAACCCTTCACTACCACACTACAGAAGGTTAAACCTTTCACTACCACACTACATACGGTGGTAGTGAATGGTTTACCTTCTGTATTGTGGTAGTGAAAGGTTCACTTTCTGTAGTGTAGTAGCGAAATGGGTAAGGGGCAATACTTTCTTGTCCGTCTTAAATTGGACACCAGTCCCTTTTGTTTTCTTGATGGAGAGTGGAGACACGTGTGAGTCGAAACGCGCAGGTGGTGATTACCGTTGTCATAATAAAGGATTTTCAAATTGATTTGTAATCAGAGTGCCTGGGGTTTTCTTTGGACGGTTTTCTCTTGTCACTATGGACCTCCATTTAGAGGAAGCAGGACAGCCCACATATTTAATCCTATACTTAATTGCCCTATTCCTTTAAGAGCACCTGGCCTTTCACTTCCATCATTACCGTCATTATATTCCTTTGGACCCAGTGCAGCTCTCCCTATTTTATCTTTTTTTACAAGATTATATTAGAGTCTTTGGCCCCAAATACCCACCAAGCTATATTATGCATTATGTTGTGTTATGTACATTACTGTATCTAGACTATATTATATACATGCTGTATATACTTTATATATATATATCTGTGCATATCCTATACCTACTGTTATCAGTTATACCATTGACTAGTATATCTTACTACCTGGTGTATTTATACTCATATCGCTGTACATAATAATACTGTTCATACATTAGATTAGCATATTTACTAAACGTAGCTTCATTATGTGTATTCCATAGAATGGCTTGTTACACTCTATATTGTTATGCAGTGCATAAAATAGACAAAACATTAACAAAAATGCAAAGAAAACACACAAAATAAATAAATAAATAATAATAACCTTCTTACTGTTTTATAGTATCATGTACTCTTCCTACTATACTAATATGGCTTCACTACTATGCACGCAACACTGCAGCAAGTGTCATTCTGTCGTTTTCAAATGTCAGCACTGTTTGATGAACATTGTTACTCAGCTGAAAGAGTTGTACCCTTCCTGCTGACTTGTCGTACAGAACTTGTAAGTCGCTTTGGACAAGAGCATCAGCTAAATGACTAAATGTAATTGTCAATGTAAACGTTACCTTTACTCTTAACTTGGTTAGATGCCAGCTCCTTTTCGTTGTACCGTACTCCTGCTACATTACATTTGAATCCAACCTAATCGAATCAAATCGAATCGTATAGAGTCAATTGCACACACTATATGATTGTGCAGAATCAGCACAGCATTATGCTGACCCACCTCCGATTTAACATGGGTGGCCTCTCTCTGAAAGTATCCCTGGTATATATATATAGTATGTACTATATAGTATAGTATACGGTATGGTGCTAACCGTCCTAGACGCCCCCCCCCCCCTCACCATGCACCACCTCAGCAGCCACCGTACAGCCTTGTAGCACTCGCGGTCCACAGCACTCAGCAAATCTCTTCCCTCCCAGTCTCTTTGTGTGGAAAAAAAAACAAGTTTCCCTTCTGGGAGGAAGGGAGCGGGGTCTCTCCAATATCTCTCCCATGAAGACTAATGAAATCCTAGCGATACGGGCGGTTCAGAAACGGGGCAAACGGAATGCTCAGAACAGTACGTTTTTAACTCTCTCTTTAGACTCGTATGGTAAGCAAGAGAAACCTTGTTAAATCTAGAAAGGAGATGAAATTCTTATGAAACTGTCAGAGCATAACTTAACACGGCTGCCTGCCTACACACATCAAAACCCCAGATTTGCATAAACTGCACCTTCCATACGGCTGTGAGCCATTGTTCCCCTTTTTCAAAGTTTCATAATTCTAACAGCCCACACTTAGGAAAGGCATAGAAATGAATAATTCTACGTGTGCGGAGAGCTAGAGCGCACAGGAGAGAGAGAGAGAGAGAGAGAGAGAGAGAGAGAGAGAGAGACCTATGCGCACCTCCTTTTTCTTCTTCTTATCGTGTGAATTATTGATATAAGTCTCAGAGAATCGCTTCTCTGTGTCTAAGGTGGATTATCCGTGCGCGTGCCTAAAGACAAAACCTCTCTCTCCACCAGAGAGAGAGGGAGGGAGGAGAAAGAAAGTGAGAGAGAGAGAGAGAGAGAGAGAGAGAGAGAGAGAGAGAGAGAGAGAGAGAGAGAGAGAGAGAGAGAGAGAGAGAGAGAGAGAGAGAGAGAGAGAGAGAGAGGGGAGTTTGAATATTTACAGCGCGGGCTGATGACATTCCATTCTGCGAGCTTGTCAAGAAATTACAAAGCCTCGCATTTACCCTCCGCATCTGTTTAAGTCCCCCACACACACTACCTCCCCCACCCCTCGTGCCCCAAGTGACTCAGAAATCCTACTTTATAGCGGAGAGGTGTCAGAATTTTAAACAGCCTCGTCTTTATCCCCCCCCACACACACACAGACATTTCCTCAAGCCGTTTCCTCTTAATTCCTGGAAGACCGGGGCTGCTGTCGCCTTTTAACCCTCACCTGCTCCACTCTCTGCACCGCTAGAATAATGTTGGTTCCTCACTGCTCCTGTGGAGGGAGGGGGGGGGGGGGGGGGGGGGGGGGGGGGGGCGGGGGGCGTTAGGGAAAAAGGAGAGAGGGGAGGTTGGGAGAGGGGCTAAGAGGCAGGTGAAGTGATGGGGTGAGAGAGAGAGAGAGAGAGAGAGAGAGAGAGAGAGAGAGAGAGAGAGAGAGAGAGAGAGAGAGAGAGAGAGAGAGAGAGAGAGAGAGACATGTGGGGGTAGGATTCAACATAGAAAAGAGAGTGAAAGGAGAAAGTTGAAAAGGAGAGGAAGGAAAGAGAGGGGGATGGGGTAGAGTGAAAGGAGGTACGGACAGATAAAGAGAGAGGAGAGGGGGGCACCGGGAGGGAGAGAGGCGAAGAGATATAAAGGAAGAGAAAGAGAGGCAGACTGAGAGATAGGAAGGAGAGAGAGTGAGGCACAGACAGAGAGGAGGAGGAGGGCTGGAGTTATATTATTCTCCAGTGGGGACGCTGCTGACTGGCCATTTATCATGGTCTGCCGTGATAGAGCGAGAAACAAATGTGAGAGAGAGAGAGAGAGAGAGAGAGAGAGAGAAGAGAGAGAGAGAGATAGAGAGAGAGAGAGAGAGAGAGAGAGAGAGAGGGAGGATGGAGGTTCTTCCATCCAGCAAGACACCGAGCAGCCAAACTGATGACAAAGCACTATTCACCGTGTCTGTCTGTCTGCTGGTCATTTCAACAATGGGAAATTGGGAAAAGAAAATGTTGTACAAAGAAAAAGAAAATGCGTTTAGGAAAGACAATGATTGGCCTACATGTCGGAGAAGAATGGAGGTATTCTTGCGTTTTCAGCGCTACTGTATTTTGTGCTTCCTATTTCACATCATTGGGGCAATCACAGTGGTAGAGCGGTCGGCTGGTAAGCGGAAAGTAACCCCCTCCCGTTCGATTCTGGCTCCTCCCGGGCAGCGTGTCGATGTGCCCTTGAGCGAGACACTAACCCCTAACTGCTCCCAATGAGCAGGTTGGCACATCGCATGGTCGCCTTCGCCGTGGGTGTGTGAGTGAATGTGAGGCATAAAGTTGTGAAGCCCTTACATCGTATGAGAGAGACAGCATCCTCCTTGTGACAAGAGATCTTTAAATTGACACCCCTTATTGATTATAGATTCTAGGGAAATATCGGGACCAACCTTCCCCCTGTTAAACGTCAACCATCACCCCCTAAATACATAATGGCAACATAATGAGGAATTAAATAAGGTTAATGAAAGAGAGTCATTGGCCTACACTTTACACTGCAATCCATTACTCCTTAATTACAGACATAATTCTACATCAAGGACAGATTTAGTTTAAACTAAAAACTACACACGTTTTTATTCACAGCCCTATTGTAAATTCCAAATGGTCTAAACTCTAAAGTTTTATTAAATTTGAGATATAACATAAATGATAACTGCAATTTAAGAGTGTCACATAAGTCTGCCTGACATTAAAAGGAATAAACCACCGGCAGTCTACAAATGAATCATCTATAAATGATATTCAGCTCTGTATGAGTAATTGCCTGCGATGCGCTCCCCTTTGAGTCAATCTCATGTGTGAAGTCGCTGCTGTTAATTAGGCCTGTTTTTGTACTCTGGGAGCCAGCTGAGCCACACACACACACACACACACACACACACACACACACACACACACACACACACGCACGCACACACGCACGCACGCGCGCGCGCGCGCACACGCTCGCCTGTGTGAAAAGCACGCGCGTAGCTACATGCACACACAATGGTAAAAGCAAACACATGCAGAGACACACGGACACAGACTTGCATGCACACACACACACATAAGTAAAATAACATATATTCTCTCTCTCTCTCCATCTCTCCCTCGCTCTTTCTCTCTCTCCTCCTCCCCTTGTACTTGACGTGACTGAAAAACCTCACACGCACTCTCTCCTCTCTCTCTCTTCTCCTCTCTCTTCTCCTCTCTCTCTTTTCCCTTTCTTTCCTCCTTTCTCTCTCTCTCTTTCTCTCGTCTTCTCTCTCTTCTCTCTCTCTTTTTTCTCTCTCTCTTTCTTCTCTCTCTCACTCTCTTTCTCTATTCTTCCCTCTCTTCTCTCTCTCTTCTCCTCTCTCTCTCTCACTCGCTTTCTCTCTTCTTCTCTCTCTCTTTCTCTATTCTCTCTCTCTCTAACTCTCCCTGTCTTTCGCCACCTTTTGTAGTTAATTACTTAGGGACTAGACTGCCCGTGTGTGCGCACACATACTGTACACACACGCATGCAGTACACACACACGCACGCGCGCGCATGCACGCAAACACACACACACACACACACACACACACACACACACACACAGATCCACGTTCCATCATTTGTAGTTAATTACTAGGGGACCCGACTGTCTGCAGCGGCAGAGCATAACAAAGAGATGTAATGCCATTAGCACATTCAGAGAAAGAGAGAGGAGAGGGGAGAAATATAATCATTTCTCTTATTCTGATGTCTTAAGAGAGTGGGTTCATCATGACACGTAGCCTAACTGTCTATCTACCCGTGATAAAACATCTTGTGGAAAAAAAGAAAATATAATCTTATCTTACCTAATTGCACTGAAAGGAAATTAATGTATGCTGTTGATGATGGTTGTTGAGACGCACACGATGTAACGCTGCATCTTTGCTGAGAATTCTTCTTGTACTTGGATAATACATTTGATCTTATCTTAAAGGACTCATCTAGCTCGTAGTGATCTCTGATTGTTGTTGTCTTCTAGAATTAGGCTTGATGATATGATTGAGAGGTAAGGGCAGCTCTGGCTGCAATTGTAGCTTACCACCACCGGTATGACTGTGTATGAACGAATAATGGACTCTGTGAAGCGCTCTGGGTGTCATGAAGAACGCTATATAAATCCAAGTCATTATTATTATTAATAATGTATGACAACTATTAAAGAAACTTGAAACTTGAAACTTGAATAACGTGCTGATATACTGTATGTTAAATCGCTACTATACTATACTACCTATGGTATGTGTACTATGCTGTACTATAGTATACTATCGCTACTACATGTACTGTGATGCATTGATGTTTGCCTAGATAGAGTTTATTAGTCAGTCAAAAATAAAATGGATATAAGGATGAATTACATTTAAAAGCATGCATTCCACCAGAAAGACAAGAACACGATAATAGATACTTCCTACACTCCCACTGGGCTTTTACCATGGACATACATAGAATATAATATAATAGAAGTACTTTATTGATCCAGCACTACAGATCGCTCACAGTAAACATTTAGGTAGTCAAACATTTTAAATCACGAATAAGAATAAAACACAGTCATGGATATACATTCTGAGATATGTATATACATTCTAAAATATACAGCCACAAATATACAGTAATATACAGTACGATGTACAGTAATACGTGTACAATTGTAAAATGTAAAAGTCTACTTATATTTGCCAGAGTTGTACTGTCACTCTGTGATGCAGTGAGGCACAGTGATGTGTTATACTGTTACGAACGGGTAAGTGACTTCCAAGTTGTCGAGGTAGAAGAACGAGACGGAGAATGTATTACTATATCAAAACAGTTGTACTGTTTATTAACAGGGGAAAGCATTAACAATAACAGGGAGAAGAATATCTGTCTGTGCTTGTCCAGCGGTAGGTACGTCCGTAGTATTAGGTGAAGCTCTAGCAAAGAACAAGGAATAGAGCAAATGTTAAATACGTCACATTCTCAACATTCCACGCTGTCAATGAGGAGCAGCAGTCTGACAGCCAATGACAGCACCCAGGTGTGACAGACAATTAGTGATGACAGCAATCAGTGGTGACATACAAGGTGAACAATAACAACAGGAGTGACCCAGGTAGACAGTGGGAGACAATCCTAAGGATGATAGTCTCCCGAACGTTACAGTATCCCCCCCCGACGAACGGCACCTGACGTTCACCTAGGGGCCTCGGGATGCAGCCGCCGGAAATCATCGATCAGGCTGGGATCTAATATGTCCCGTTGAGGCACCCAAGAACGCTCTTCTACCCCGTACCCCTCCCAATCCACCAAGAACTGAAACCCCCTACCCCTCCGCCTACAACTCAGGATTCTCCGCACTGTATAGACAGGCTGACCGTCAATAATGCGGGGCGGAGGAACCGCAGGGAGTGGCGGGGACAAGGGCAACGAGAGGAATGGCTTCAACAGGGACACATGAAACGTCGGATGGACCCTCATAGAGGCCGGAAGGCGTAGCCTGTAAGCCATAGGATTCACCCGACGTACCACTTTAAAGGGCCCTATAAAGCGAGGAGCCAGCTTCCTGGACTCCACCCGGAGAGGGAGATCACGAGTGGAAAGCCAAACCCGCTGTCCCGGACGGAAAACCGGAGCCGGACGACGCTTGCGGTTAGCTTGCCGCTGAGCCTTAACCGAGGCCTTCTGCAGCGCCGTCCGCACTCTGCTCCACGTCCTGCGACAGCGAGCCACATGTGCCTGGGCCGACGGCACCTCCACCTCCTGCTCCTGTTCGGGAAACAGAGGAGGTTGAAAACCATATTGACACTGAAAGGGAGACATACCAGTAGAGGAGGAGAGGAGGGTATTATGTGCATACTCAGCCCAGGCCAACCTCCTACTCCACGTCGCCGGACACCCAGCAACGTAGCACCTCAGAACGCCCTCCAGGTCCTGGTTGACACGCTCCGTCTGCCCGTTCGTCTGCGGATGGAACCCAGACGACAGGCTGACGGAGGCGCCCAGACCGGCGGCGAACGCCTTCCAGAACCTGGAGGCAAACTGAGGACCCCGGTCGGACACAATATCCACTGGAAGCCCATGAACCCGAAAGACGTGCTGCACCACAAGGTCAGCCGTCTCCCGGGCCGAGGGGAGCTTGGGGAGGGGAATGAAGTGGGCCGCCTTGGAGAACCGGTCCACCACCACCAGGATGGCAGTGAACCCATCCGATAAGGGAAGACCGGAAATAAAATCCAGGGATATGTGCGACCAGGGACGCTTGGGAATAGGAAGCGGTCGGAGGAGACCCGCCGGCGCACGGCGAGAGGTCTTACTGCGCGCGCACACCGGACAGGCCGCCACAAAGGAGCGTGTATCCCCCCCCTCTGTCGGCCACCAAAACCTCCTACGGATAAACGCCAGGGTTCTGGTGGCCCCAGGGTGGCCGGTGAGAGAGGATGTATGCGCCCACTGCAGCAGGCGTGAGCGTGCCGCCTTGGGCACATACATCCGACCCGGAGGACCCCCACCGGGATCGGGCTCCCGTGCCTGAGCCGACCTCACCACCCTATCTATGCCCCATGACACGGGTGCCAAAATCAAGGCCTGTGGAATAATAGGGTGGGGCTTCTCCTCTCGACCCGGAAGATCAAACTGACGTGACAGGGCGTCAGGCTTGACGTTCTTGGAACCGGGTCGATAGGAGATGGTAAACCGAAATCGAGTGAAGAATAACGCCCACCTGGCCTGGCGAGCGTTAAGGCGTTTAGCCCCTTGGATGTAAGCCAAGTTCTTATGGTCAGTCCAAACAATGAAAGGATGTGCCGCCCCCTCTAACCAATGTCTCCATTCCTCCAATGCCAATTTGATTGCCAATAACTCCCGATTACCCACGTCGTAGTTACGCTCGGCCGGAGACAGCCGGCGTGAAAAGAAGGCACAAGGATGCACCTTACCATCCTTTAAACATCTCTGCGAGATTACCCCCCCCACCGCGGTGTCAGAGGCATCCACCTCCACAATGAACGGAGCCTCTGTGTCGTGACGGATCAGTACAGGGGCGGAGGTAAATCGACGTTTGAGGTCGCAGAAGGCCGACTCTGCCCTAGGCGACCATTCAAAGCCAGGGAGAGAGGACTTAGTGAGAGCGGTTAATGGATTGACTAAGGCGCTAAAATTGCGAATAAAGCGCCTGTAAAAATTTGCAAAGCCCAAAAACCGTTGTAACTCCTTGAGCGACGAAGGCCGTGGCCAATCCAAGACTGCACTCACCTTGGCTGGATCCATGCGAAGATCGCCCTTCGTCAACACAAAGCCCAGGAAGGAAACGGTGTCAGTGTGAAACACACACTTCTCAGCCTTAACAAACAGTTGATGCTTAAGGAGACGTTGAAGCACCTCACGAACGTGCAGTTGGTGTTGCACCATATCGCGAGAAAAAATAAGGATGTCATCCAAATATACAAACACTGACACCCCAATTAGATCCCGCAGCACGTCGTTGACCAGGGCTTGGAAAACTGCTGGAGCATTAGCTAAACCAAAAGGCATGACTAAATACTCATAATGCCCATTAGGAGTATTAAATGCAGTTTTCCACTCGTCCCCTTCTCTAATCCTGACCAAGTTGTATGCATTACGTAAGTCAAGTTTAGAAAAGACCTGTGCCCCCTGTAAGCACTCAAAGGCGGTGTCCATGAGCGGTAAAGGATAACGGTTCTTGATGGAAACGTCATTCAACCCCCTATAATCTATGCACGGCCGCTGATCACCATCTTTTTTAGCCACAAAAAAGAAGCCAGCGCCTGCAGGGGATGTGGACGGTCGGATATGCCCCGCGGACAATGCCTCTCGAATGTAAGTGTTCATGGACACTGTCTCAGGGTGGGAGAGAGAGAACATCCGTCCCCGGGGCGGAGAAGCGCCGGGTAGAAGATCAATGGTGCAGTCGTAAGGTCTATGAGGCGGTAGTGCTTTAGCACGCGTTTTACTAAAAACGTCCGCCAGGTCACAATAGACCGCAGGAACACCTGCCAAATCGGGGTTGGGGGATAATAAAGAATCTGCAACGTCCACCGTCAACCTGGAGAGAGACAAAAGAGGGAGGGGGGGAGGGACGGATGAACTCACGCCAGCGTCAGCGCTGACGCCGCTTCCCATGGAGAGTTCACCCGTAGCCCAATTAATACAAGGATTATGCAGCACAAGCCAGGGGTGGCCTAAAACAATGTCGGAATGAGGAGACATAACAACAAAAAAATTCAAATATTCGCCCTCGCTACCCGCCACCTGAACCCACAGTTTCCCGGTGCGTTGGGTAACAAATCCACAACCAAGCGGTCGGCCGTCCAGCGAACGGACAGGGATGGGCACCTCTAGTGTCTCTAAAGGAACCCCCCATTCTAGAGCCACCCCCACATGAATCAAGTTGCCCGCAGCCCCCGAATCCACTAAAGCCTTGGCCGTTGTAGAAGAATCCCCCCACCTGACAGTGACATCAAAAAAAGTACGTGAGTCGTGAACGTTTATGACCGGAGAGACATGCCCACCTGCTAGCACCTTCCCCAGGCCTAGCGGGCTCCTGCGTTTCCCGAGCCCCGACAGGCGGCGAAGCGATGCCCCGTGCGGCCACAATGAAAACAGCGCTTCTCGTTGACCCGCCTCTGTTTCTCCGCTTCAGAGAGGTTCAACGCTCCCAGCTGCATGGGCTCGTCATCGCCCCGGTGCTCTCTCATTGGCTGGTATGCTGGCCGATCGACACTAGGAGAGGGACGGAAGAGTACCTGTGACGAAGCCTCCCTCTCGCGTCCCCTCTCCCGGTGACGATTATCTAACCGAATGGCCATGTTAATCAATAGATCCAGGCGTTCGGGTAGCTCCCGCGTAGCCAGCTCGTCCTGCATGCGAGTGGAGAGACCATGCAAAAAATAGACACAGCAGGGAACCTCAGGCCAGTCCGCCTCCCGAGCCACAATACGGAAATCTATGGCGTAGTCTGCTACGGCGCGAATGCCCTGCCGGCAGGACATAAGTCGACTGCCGGCCTCGTAAATGGAAATCACCCTGGAGGTATCGAATACACGGCGCAACTCCAGGGCGAAGGCATCCGCGTCGCGGCAGACCACAGACCCACTCTCCCACTCCGCTGTGGCCCAAGAGAGAGCACGACCCGTGAGGAGAGTTATAATATAGGCTACCCGCGCCACATCACTGGGGAAAGTACGCGGCTGTAGTTGAAAAATGAGAGAGCACTGGGCGATAAACTCACGGCAGCCGGTAGGAGCCCCTCCATAGCGCTCCGGCGCCGGCAGACGTGGCTCTCGGTAGTCCTCCCGATCCACCGGATACCCCCGCTCGCCTTCCCCGCCGATCGATGATGCTCCTCCGGCTGTGGATATCCTCGTTGATGTCGTAGAGCGGGTCTGGTTCACCGCCGCCAACGCTGTCTCCGCCGTCTCCTGAGAAGCCAGGGAAACATCTCCCAGTCGACCCAGCTCGACACCGACTGCCATCTGCCGCTCCATCATGATCCTGAGCTGGTCCCGTAGGCTCACCATCTCGTCCCGTATCTCCTCGTTGGAAGTCATGATGGCTAGAGCTTCTGTTACGAACGGGTAAGTGACTTCCAAGTTGTCGAGGTAGAAGAACGAGACGGAGAATGTATTACTATATCAAAACAGTTGTACTGTTTATTAACAGGGGAAAGCATTAACAATAACAGGGAGAAGAATATCTGTCTGTGCTTGTCCAGCGGTAGGTACGTCCGTAGTATTAGGTGAAGCTCTAGCAAAGAACAAGGAATAGAGCAAATGTTAAATACGTCACATTCTCAACATTCCACGCTGTCAATGAGGAGCAGCAGTCTGACAGCCAATGACAGCACCCAGGTGTGACAGACAATTAGTGATGACAGCAATAAGTGGTGACATACAAGGTGAACAATAACAACAGGAGTGACCCAGGTAGACAGTGGGAGACAATCCTAAGGATGATAGTCTCCCGAACTTACATTATACAGTCTGATGGCTGTCGGAATGAAGGACTTCCTGTGCCGTTCAGTGTTGCATCTTGGGAGTCTAAAGGCGCTCCCATAGTCCAGCAGACTGTACACAGAGCAGACCCCGCGGAGGTCCGCGCGGACTCTTTGAGCCTTCATAGTCGAGCGGACCTCCGCGGACCAATTTCCTACATGTCACGCACCAGTTTACACAATTGTCCCCACGCTGTTCAACTTCTGTCATGTCGTCGTCATCCGATGTCAAAATAAAGAGTATGTTATCTCCGTTTCCAATATTTCGATAATAAAACGGGCAGTTTTACGCACTTGAATAACAGGTATATTATAGGCAGCGAGATGCAATGTACCGTATAGGCTTGAGGTGGACAGCGCGTGGTGCTGAAAAGACACGCATTGCATGAAATAAAAGCACCAGTTTTATTTCAAAATATTGGAAACGGAGATAACATTCTATGTTATCTCCGTTTCCAATATTTCGAAATAAAACTGGCAATTTTACACACTTCATTTAGAAAAGCCATTCAAACATCTCTCTTGGCACAGAGCGAGTGTTCAGAGTAAAATGCAGAACGGCGTCACATTAAATGCAGTTCGATGTCAACCAAAACGCCGAGCAGCGTTTTGTGTGACACCAAGTCAGCGGCGCGGATGTCCGCGCGTCAGAAAATAGGAGCGTCGCACCTGTGGGTCTTCTGTCCGCTGAGATCAAAGCTCAAGAGTCCGCGCGGACGTCCGCGGAGTCTGCTCTGTGTACAGTCTGCTGGACTATGGGAGCGCCTTAAGTCTAACACTGAACGTGCTCCTTCTATCAGCCAAGTCTGTGTATAGTGGGAGGGAGGGGTTATCCATGATGGCGTGGAGCTTAGCAAGGCTCCCCCTCTCTGACACCACCGCTAGAGAGTCCAGCTCCACCCCCATAGCCTACAGTATTTCCAAAGATTATTTTTCTCAACGTTACCTTGAAACACAAACCATTTAAATCCCAGAGTTAGCTATTACTCATCTTCATCTCATTTAAAAGCAGTGATGCCACAGATTACTTGTAAAAATAATCTGATTACTGATTACTGATTACTCCTTTAAAAAGTAATCTTGTTACTTTACTGATTACTTGATTATCAAAGTAACTTAGTTACTTTGAAAGTAACTAGGTTACGAAGTCGTCGTCGTCGTCGTCGTCCCTGCTGCTGCCACAAGAATGACAACAGTTTTTTTTTTTTAATAATGCTTTATTGAAAGTGCATATGTCATAAATCATGATTGGCTGCTCAGACAGGTCATCATGAGACGTCATCAGCCATCAGGCCATACTCCGGTCTAGCTGACTGTACCCCTGGCTCTCTTATCATCAGCATTATGAGATAGTAACTAAATAGTAACTCACAGCCACTTGGAAA
>NC_140183.1:68130263-68140263 GCF_963971535.1 Notolepis coatsorum
ATTGAAAATGTCTAGGCCTACCACAAGTTCAAAATCTGGTATGTCATAAATGTCTAGATGTAGCAGTACTGTCCATCTGTCTACCTGTATGTCATATATGTTATCATGAATTGAACATGGGGGACCCTGATGTAAACAAGACGATGAATTGAAAATGTCTAGGCCTACCACAAGTTCAAAATCTGGTATGTCATAAATGTCTAAATGTAGCAGTACTGTCCATCTGTCTACCTGTATGTCATATATGTTATCATGAATTGAACATGGGGGACCCTGATGTAAACAAGATGATGAGTTGAAAATGTCTAGGCTAATAAACAACTTGTGACAAATAACTCTTGACTTGACCACCAGCCTCTCTCTCTTAAGGCATTAACTGGGTTAATTAATCTAAATGTTATAAGATAAGATAAGATAAGATATTCCTTTATTGATCCCCTTGGGGAAATTCAGGCATCATAGCAGCATGGGGGGAGGGGGGGAGGGGTACAGGTAGTAAAACAACACAGTATACAGGTAGTAAAAGACAACACAGGCAGTGTAAACAATTTGATCAATATGGTCAATATAATTTACTATCTGACTAGCTGAGGAATATTCACATTATTCACAGTGTCACATGAGGTGCAGTGTGCAAGAGGTAGTGTTATAATAATTTACTATCTACTGAGTATACATTAATCAAAGTACCAGGGTAGTCTACTTTGTCCCCCTTGGGTTCCTATAAGTCCCAGGTCAATGTCTGGTAGCAGTCGCTGTCGCTGCCCCCTGTTGTGGGGCCTGGAGGCTGCTAGTCGCTGCCCACTGTTGTGGAGCCTGATGGCCGCTGGTATGAAGGACTGTCCGAGGCGGTTAGTTGAGTGTCGGGGGGGGATGAGTCTGTGGCTGAACGAGCTTCTCATCTTGACTAGCTCGTCGTAGAGGGGGTGGTAGGGGTTCTCCATGATGGCATCCAGCTTCCTTATCATCCCCCTCTCTACCATCACCTCAAGTCTAGGTAGCTCGACTCCCACCACGGAGCTAGCCTTCCTCACCAGCTTGTTGAGCTTGTTGGTGTCCCTTGAGTTGATGTAGCCTCCCCAGCATGCCACAGCATAGAAGAGGATGCTGGCCACAACAGACTGGTAAAAAGACTGCAGCAGTTTGTTGCACACATTGAAGGACCTGAGTCTCCTCAGGAAGAACAGCCTGCTCTGTCCCTTCCTGTAGAGGGCCTCTGTGTTGTCCGACCAGTCCAGTTTATTGTTCAGGTGTACCCCAAGGAACTTGTATGAGTCCACCATCTCCACATCCACCCCTCGGATGGAGATGGGAATCGGGGGGGGCCTCTTCTTGCCCCTCCGGAAGTCCACCACCAGCTCCTTGGTCTTACTGGTGTTGAGTTGGAGGTGGTTGCTGTCGCTCCACCCCACGAAGCTCTCCACCAGGGCTCTGTACTCCTCCTCATCATCGTCGGTGATGTAGCTTACGATGGAGGAGTCGTCTGAGAACTTCTGCAGGTGGCACCCGCTGGAGTTGCGGCAGAAGTCTGAGGTGTAGAGGGTGAAGAGGAAGGGTGACAGCACAGTTCCCTGGGGGGCGCCGGTGTTGCTCACCAGTACGTCAGACTGACTGTCCTTTAGTCTGACGTACTGTGGCCTCTCAGTGAGGTAGTCCTTGATCCAGGCCACCAAGCCGTGCTCCAGCTGCATCGCAGAGAGCTTCTCCGCTAGCAGTGACGGCTGGATGGTGTTGAAGGCGCTGGAGAAATCAAAGAACATGATCCTCACTGAGCTGCGCGGCTTTTCCAGGTGCGTGTACGCTCTGTGGAGCATGTAGATGATGGCATCCTCCACCCCGATGTTTGCCTGGTATGCAAACTGCAGGGGGTCGAGGGAGTCACGCACCAGGGGCTTGAGGTGTTGCAGGACCAGTCTCTCAAACGTCTTCATGACGTGTGACGTCAGAGCGACTGGCCTGTAGTCGTTGGGGGTGCTGGGACGTCCCTTCTTGGGCACCGGGACAATGCAGGAGGTCTTCCAGAGCTGGGGCACCCTCTCCAGCCTCAGGGAGAGGTTGAAAAGATGCTGGAGCGGTGCTGCCAGCTGCTCTGCACATACCTTGAGCACCCTGGGATTGGTGTTGTCCGGTCCTCTGGCCTTGTTTACATTAATTTTGGAGAGCTGCCTACTGACCTGACTGGTTGTGATCGTCAGGGTTGGGGGTGGTGGGCAGTCTGCTGGTGTTGGGGGTGGGGTGCCGTTGCTGATGGGTGTGGGGGGGTGGGGGGTGGGGGGGCTGCTTTGTAGGTGTGATCTGGTGCTGGTGTCGATGGGTGGGGGGAGGGGTGTGGGGAGGCCAGTCTGGTCAAAGCGGTTGAAAAACGTGTTGAACTCGTTTGCACGCTCTGGAGGGCCCTCCACAGCTGTGCCCTGCTGTTTGAAACCAGTGATCTTCCTAACCCCCGCCCACACCTCCCTGGTGTTGTTGGCCTGTAGTCTGCCCTCCAGCCTGTCCTTGTAGCTGACCTTGGCTGCCCTTAGCTCTTTTTTGAGCTCCCTTTGGACAGCCCTGGCCTGCTCAGTGTCCCCTGCCATGAAGGCCCTCTTTTTCCTGTTTAGCAGGTGTTTAATGTCCTTGCTAATCCAGGGTTTATTGTTTGAGAAGCAGCGTACCCTCTTTGTGGGTACGATGCTCTCCTCACAGAACCTGATGTAGTCTGTGATGCAGTGGGATAGTCCATCAATGTCATCACCGTAAGCCCTCTCAAACATATCCCAGTCTGTCGACCTGAAACACTCCTGTAGCTCCTCCTCGACGTCGTCAGACCACTGTGGGACAGACATGGTGGTCGGGGGCTGTCTCTTAATGAGAGGCGTGTATGTGGATACAAGCCTCACAAGGTTGTGGTCTGACTGGCCGAGGGGGGGCAGGGAAGTCGCACTGAAAGCCTCATAACTTGTAACTGTCTAGTTATTGATTGATTGAATTGATTGATTGAATTGATTGAAAACTTTATTAACAGATTGCAGAATGGGTACAGTACACAGTACAGCTCAATACATACAATTGTTAAGGGAATGCAGACCCCAGAGAAAGACTTTCGTCTTGTTTACATCAGGGTCCCCCATTTTCAATTCATCGTAACATATGACATACAGATAGACAACTGGGTTAATCTAAATGTTACATTGTACAGTAAGTGGGGAGTGTAAACAAGTTGACCGCTGGCTGTGTTGTGAAATGTGAATAAACCGTGAAGTCACGCGAAATAACGTTATACGCGACGCTATACAAACCAATTACATAATCCTATCCAACATGTGTAAAGGCACACACAACATATTCCAGTTAACGGTATATTTTTTTAATGATTCGTTATGGCGTAATCAATACTTCCATGCGTATAAATTGCGTTCACCCTCTCTCTCTGGAGTTAACGGAGTTTCGACTCCTGGCTAGAGGAGCTTGTCTCGGCTCATGCGGGGGGCCAATCAGAGAGGGGCTTCGCTCAACCAATCAGAGAGGGGTCTGCAGAAATGGGAGGGGTCTGCAAAAATGGAGTTCAACCAATCAGAGAGGGGTCTGCAGAAATGCGGCTACGAATTGTAGAGACGCGGTGGGGGGGGGGGGGGGGGGGGGTTGGGTAGGGGGTGGGTGGGGGACACTGTACACTGTACATTGGAATATTGACAAAGCCATACATGGTCATTTACTGTACATTGGAGGGGGTTTGGTTAGGACGTTTGCAGGGGCCAGTTTTGAATTGCAGTCTCCCGTAGGTGTTCTTTGAGAGTGTTTTTGAAAGTGGGTAGTGATTCACATTCCTTTACAGCTTTGGGTACGGCGTTCCACATTGATGTGGCGTAATGAGTATTAGAAATGTATTTAGTCCCTTGTTTGAGCCGAATCTGGGTTTAACATGATTTGTGGAGCTCCCTCTGGTGTTGTGATCGTGGTATTCACTGACCTTTGGGAAGTATTTTGACAGGTACATGGGTACCTTGGTCGTGTAGTGTATCTTGTAGACCAGGCCCATTGCAAGTTGCTGTACTCTGTCGTCTACTCTAAGCCATCCTAGGTTGTCAAAGTGGGCAGGGGTGAGGTGGGTTCTAGGAGTCAGGTCAAGCAGTAGTCTGACCAGTTTGTTTTGAGATGTTTGTAATTCTGTTTTTAGTGCCTTTGAAGTGCTTTGCTACCATGAGGTGCAAGCATAGTCGTAGTACCCTTGAATGAGTGCTCCTGCCAGAGTCTTCAGGTTATTCTTGTTTACCAGAGAGGAGATCCGGTACAAGAATCGAGTTTGTTGGTTGACTTTTTTTATTACATTGGATGCCATTTTGTCATAGGAAAGATTAGCCTCTAGGATGGAACCCAGGTAGGTAATTTCATCTTTCCTTGTGACAATATTGTCACCCACTGTAACTGAGAAGCCGTCGGTCTTGCTGAGTTTGTTATTTGAACCGAAGAGAATGGACTCTGTTTTGCCCATGTGTAATGATAGTTTGTTATTGGCGAGCCATATGCAGATTTTGCCTTGTTCCGAGCTGAGGGTTTTTTCAACCTGTAACTTGTTCTTGTCAGAGACCAGCAGGGCTGAGTTGTCCGCAAACAGGAACAAGTTGCAGTCACAAGCTGACGACATGTCATTTGCATAAATTAGGAACAGTAGCGGGCCTAGTATGCTTCCTTGTGGAACACCACAGCTCACTGGGAGGGGGGAAATAGGGTACCGTTTACCTCCACCATCTGTTCTCTCCCCTCCAGGTAGGATCGTATCCAGCTCACTGCTAGACTATCAAAACCAATTGCTTTTAGCTTATCAATCAGAATGGTGTGATTGACAGTGTCGAAGGCCTTTTGTAGGTCCAGCATGACAATGCAGCAGTATTTGCCCGCGTCCACCTCTTGTTTGATGTGGTCATTCAAATAGAGAAAGCATGTGTCAGTGGAGTGGGATGTTCTGAAGCCAGATTGGAATTCGTAGATTCGATTTTTTTCCGCGAGGTACTTTTCGACCTGTTCGTATACTATTTTTTCCATGACTTTCGAGATGGAGGTAAGGATAGAAACATGGCGGTAGTTGCCTGGGTCTAATTTGCTGCCCTTTTTGTGCAGGGGTGTTACTCTCACAATTTTGAAGTCCTTGGGGACGTGTCCCTGTTTTATGGAGAGGTTTATTATGTGTATGATGACTGGGGTGATGGCGGCTGCTGAGTCTCTGAGGAATTTGGAGGGGATGTTGTCATGGCCAGTGGCCTTGTTCGGTTGGAGGGCGCTCAGTTTTTTGAGTACCTCATCTGTTGTTACCATTTTTTGTGGACCCCTAGGTTCGTGTAGTATCCTACTATGTGTTCTACCCCATACTGCCCTGAATGGGAGGGTAGTTTGTTTACCATTGTTGTGGCTATGTTTGTGAATAAAGTGTTTAAGTAATTGGCTACATCCAGCTTGTCTGTGATGAGCGTGTTGTCCGTCTTTATGTTTATGTTTGAGAATCTGGTTTTAAGTTTTTTACTGCAGCCTAGTTGATTATTGAGTAATTTCCAAAGTGCATGTGGTTTGTTTTTGTTTTCCTCAGTTTTGTCATTGATGATATTTTTTTTTGCAGTTTTGATCATGGAGTTTACGTCATTTATTAGTCTGTTTCCTTCTAGTTTGAGTTCAGTCACGTGGGCTTTGAGTTCACTGCTCGTGCTTTTGGTAAGCTTTGACTGACTTTTACGAAACTCAGAGCATTTTTTGTCTCTGGCTTTCATAGTGGCCAGTATTTCAGTGTGCATCCACGGCTCAGCTCGATTTTTTACCCTGGTGGTTCTTAGGGGGGCCATGTTGTTTAGTATTGTTGAAAATTTGGTTTTGAAGCCAAGCCATATTTCTTCAACCAGTGTACCATTGAGCTCATCTGACCAGTCCAGGCTCTCCAGTTCAAGGTTAAAGGCCTCGCTAGAGTAGGTTTTGAGGTCTCTAGATGTGACTGTTTTGTGACAGCCAGCCTTTTGCTTTAGCTTTTTGCGGGTACAGAATATCATATAATGATCACTTAACCTGCATGCTATAACCCCTTTATTGGAGATCTTGGACTTGTCAGAGGTCAGGATGAGGTCAATGGTAGTCTGAGTTGATTCACATACCCTTGTGGGTTGGGTGATTAGCTGGCTGAGGCCGTGTAGATCACAAAACCTACTGAAGGCCTTGAAGACAGGTGCTGCTTTACGTAGCATATCGGTGTTCCAGTCCCCAATAAGATTATTTTCTACACAGTGGCAGTATCGCCTACCTTTTGAACTGGGAACTGGGGATATCGCTTGTCTTGTGATCCACTCCAGCTGTTTCCGCCTAGGAGTGGACCACAACATAGCAATCGGTGGAAGATTTGGTGCCTCAGAGCTATTCTTTCAACAAACACGATTGCAGTTTCTAGTTAAACCGACCGACCCCCCCCCCCCCCCTTGATGATTTTGTGAAGACACATATGTACATGGTATATACCTTTGATTTGGAAGTATTTGGGGTTTCAGACGATCAACCAGAACGATTTGCATATACTGCGTCATATCTTGTGATCTATGAAAAAAGACTAGATTATTTTGGAAAGGGGCGATGTTTAGCGTGTAATAGCGCACAAACTATAGTATGTAGAAATTAACTGATTAGTCAGTGATGGACTGACTATGAACAATGCCTGTCCAATGAGCCATACTATTGTCTCCATAGCTATAATACAGAACACACGATGGGTCTGCAAACATCGCTAAAATGGTCAATGGCATCAATTGAGTACAGATGGGGAAAAGGCGTGGCGCCCAATGAGTCAATGATGTTGTCAGTGTTCAACTTCCTACACACAGAGCTGAGGATACTAGATGTTGAAAGAACACAAGGTCTTCTAAAAAGCCAGGGAATAAAACAACACATGACATCCATGACTGGGCCCAGCTGTAGTATTTCACTGAGAGTCCTGCTGGCTGAGGCTGCCCCTGTGCTCATACTGTAGGTGCACAACATGCTGAACTGGTTAACCCAGGTTAACATACAGTAGAGTAGTAGTCAACGGGTCCTGTTGTTCAGCCTCACAATGCTATTGGATAGTAAATGTGTTTATAGTTCCCACCCTCTGGCCTCTGAAATTGCTAATGTCTTTTTTTATTTGGGCTTTACAAGGTTAAACTTGTATCCATGCTGTTACATTAGGCAGGTTGTGAAATGTTAAACAATATCTGAAATAATATCTGAAGAATAAAAAAATAAAAACGAACCTCTTTGTGCCGCCCATTGATGCACGACGAGGACTCCGAGTTCTTTAATTACAGATGGCTGTTTATTGATGCATATTCCGTTCATCACCACCGTAGAACACTTTGGCCTGCTTGCAGCTCAATGGGAGGGGGTTATCTTCAAACTCTAGTACTTTACTCTTTTATCTTTGACAAATGAAGTGCACAAATCTGCTGCGCTATCTTCTCCTACAAGTCTAGGCACGTTCAGCCAGATCTGCTCAAACTACGCTGGGTCAGAGCGTGAGACAGGACGTGATACGTCACATGAGATAAAATGAAATATAAAAATAAACATGCGCCCTCTATAGGCGACAGCTGCATTTACACTCCCACCAATCACATAACATGTGATTTTTAACACAACCATTTAAAACATCAGGAACCCTTTAAACATTGGGAACCCTTTAAACAAACCAAATACACAAAAACAAAAAAAAGTTTCAAAGAGCCTTTACTCTGCTTCCTGTAATAGTACCGTTTTGTGTATGGCTCTCTCTAAATAATGTGGCTGAGATGTGCGTGCGCCTTTGTTGTCTAGTGTTGTGTCACTGACTAACAGCTTAACTCTTCTGACCCTATTGTCAGCAGCTAACTTCCACTGATTTCTTGGCAAGTTCTCATCTTGCTGGTATTTCTCCTGTCCTTGGTCCATTTTCTTCTGTGTTGCAGATTAAGCAGGTACTCCTTTCTCCACCTAGTCCGGAACTCATTTGACAGGAACTGAACTCTCTTCCATCTTTTCTGAAGATAGAAGTCTTCTTTCAAAAACTCTCCTGGTTTTGTTTTCTCTCCTTGTTGATGAGAATGTCTCTCTCTTTGTCGATGAGGTCTCTCTCCAGGTCTCTCTCCTTGTTGAGAAGGGCTCTCTCCTTGTTGAGAAGGGTTCTCTCCTTGTTGAGAAGGTCTCTCTCCTTGTTGAGAAGGGTTCTCTCCTTGTTGAGAAGGTATCTCTCCTTGTTGAGAAGGGCTCTCTCCTTGTTGAGAAGGGCTCTCTCCTTGTTGAGAAGGGCTCTCTCCTTGTTGAGACGGGCTCTCTCCTTGTTGAGAAGGGCTCTCTCCTTGTTGAGAGGGGCTCTCTCCTTGTTGAGAAGGGCTCTCTCCTTGTTGAGACGGGCTCTCTCCTTGTTGAGATGGGCTCTCTCCTTGTTGATACGGGCTCTCTCCTTGTTGAGAAGGGCTCTCTCCTTGTTGAGAAGGGCTCTCTCCTTGTTGAGACGGGCTCTCTCCTTGTTGAGAAGGGCTCTCTCCTTGTTGATTCTCATCTTCATTCTTCACACCGTTTGCTGTGGCAGTGCATGGCTCTTGTCCAGTCAGAATGACAGGCTCTTCCTGTTCCTCTCGCTCACTCTCTCCTTGTTGAGAAGGGCTCTCTCCTTGTTGAGAAGGGCTCTCTCCTTGTTGAGACGGGCTCTCTCCTTGTTGAGAAGGGCTCTCTCCTTGTTGAGACGGGCTCTCTCCTTGTTGAGACGGGCTCTCTCCTTGTTGAGACGGGCTCTCTCCTTGTTGAGAAGGGCTCTCTCCTTGTTGAGACGGGCTCTCTCCTTGTTGAGAAGGGCTCTCTCCTTGTTGAGAAGGGCTCTCTCCTTGTTGGAACACTGGAGGCGCAAGAGGACGCAGTTCTTCTTGTGGGGTGAGAGCTAGCGAATGTGCTGAAGGATAGTGTGGAAGAGGTGACCACAGATGATCTTCTTCATCATCATTATGAACGCTTTCAGTGTAAATCTTTAGCTTTACCTTAACTGCGTTGAGTTTCTTGAGTTCCTCTAACCGTTCCACTTCTCTCTTTTTCTCATTCAGCTTTTTTCTTCTATCAGCACTTTCCATGATGAATATTTTCTCTGCCTGGATCTTGGCGTTCTCTGCGTGGATCTTGGCGTTCTCCGCGTCGTTTTCAGCCGACCGCCTTTCATCTTCCTGCTCCAGTCTTCGGATTTCTTCTTCTTGCTCATGGCGCTCTCTCATTATTTTTAGTACCTCTGTACCTGCGGCTACTTCCGCTGCAGCTTGTCTTGCGTTGTGTGACACTGAGATTTCAGAACCACCGTTGTTGAGGAACGCCCTTTTATTAGCAGTCCTGGTTCTCATCTTGTTGAGGAACTGCTGAGCCTTTTTATTAATAGTCCTGGTGTGCGATTGGCATGTATCATTCCTTCTACGGGTTTCTGAGTCTGGATGATCGGGATGTAAAGTGTCTCTCATTTTTAGATAAATACCATCAACCTCAATTTGGGCTGAATTTATTCTGGCTATATGGGAGGGGGTTATCTTCATTAGGTCAGAGTCGTCCTTATACTTGATGGATATTTTCAGTCCATTCATGTTATGCTTCCACCTCTCATATGCACTTTTGAAGTTCACTTTTAGATCCATCACCTTATCGTCTACAAGAGCCTGTCCCTTTTTGGACTCAATCTGAGATTCAGTTTGCTCCATCTCACCCCTTTGTGACATGTTTACTGTGTAGTAAATAAATCAATTATGTATTCATTAAATATTTATGAACCATATCTATCGAATAAGAAATATGAACTGTAAATAGAGGGGTAGGCTAATATGAATTCAGTCTAAGAAATGTGTAAGCCTAATAATGAAAAGTGAAAAGTGTCAACAAATGTCTTAAGTATTCAAAAATAAAATGCTTAATTTAGTTGGACAATGTAGGCTAATTCAAATCTACACCTTTCTTCAATGTGAAATACAAATCACGAAAGATAACAAATAAACCATAGGCCTAGGTTTAT
>NC_140183.1:68145263-68195263 GCF_963971535.1 Notolepis coatsorum
GCCAATCAGGCCGCGCAAACCGAACGCGGAAGGACAACCACCTTGGGGAAAGTATTCACCCAAGTATAACCCCCAAATAGGCCGTTATTGAAAATAAGAACTTGTTCTTAATTAACCTGCCTATTCAAATAAAGGTTTGATGATGATGATATGAATAGCACGTTACGTTAATATAGAGAGATGAAAACAATACGTTATTTATATTGATGTGATGTCGATTGATATGAATAGCGCGTTACGTTAATATAGAGAGATGAAAACAATACGAGGAAATGGGCTACGTTAATATAGAGAGATGAAAACAATACGAGGAAATGGGCTGTGGAACTGAAGGACTTGGGCTGTGGAACTGAAAGCTAGGCGCAACGCGATTGGGCGCTGAGAGAAGCGTCAGTGGCCAATCAGGCCGCGCAAACCGAACGCGGAAGGACAACCACCTTGGGGAAAGTATTCACCCAAGTATAACCCCCAAATAGGCCGTTATTGAAAATAAGAACTTGTTCTTAATTAACCTGCCTATTCAAATAAAGGTTTGATGATGATGATATGAATAGCACGTTACGTTAATATAGAGAGATTAAAACAATACGTTATTTATATTGATATGATGTCGATTGATATGAATAGCGCGTTACGTTAATATAGAGAGATGAAAACAATACGAGGAAATGGGCTACGTTAATATAGAGAGATGAAAACAATACGAGGAAATGGGCTGTGGAACTGAAGGACTTGGGCTGTGGAACTGAAAGCTAGGCGCAACGCGATTGGGCGCTGAGAGAAGCGTCAGTGGCCAATCAGGCCGCGCAAACCGAACGCGGAAGGACATGCACCTTGGGGAAAGTATTCACGCGAACGGGCCACTCTCTCCAGTCTGCTGCGGTCTTGTGCCGTGCTATTCCCAAACCAGGAGGTGATATTACCAGTCAGGATGCTCTCTATTGTGCACGAGTAGAAGTTCTTGAGGATCTTCTGACTCATTTTGAATTTCCCTAGGCGCCTAAGGAAGTAGAGGCGTTGCCGTGCCTTCTTCACTCCACTGTCAATGTGTGTGGTCCATGTCAAGTCCTCGGATATGTGGACTCCGAGGTATTTAAAACTGCTCACCCTCTTGACTGGTGCCCCGTCGATGCTGAGGGGGCTGTAGTCCCTGGCCTCTGACCTCCTAAAGTCCACAATCATCTCTTTCGTTTTGCTGACGTTCAGGGAGAGGCTGTTCTCCTGACACCATCGCGCCAGGTCCTCTACATCTTCCAGGTAGGCCCCCTCGCCGTTTGCAGAGATCAGGCCCACCACGACTGTGTCGTCAGCAAACTTGATAATTGTGTTGTTGTTCCGCTGTGCCACACAGTCATGTGTGTACACCGAGTAGAGGAGGGGGCTCAGAACACAGCCCGGGCACCTGTGTTGAGAGTGATGGATGAGGAGGTGCAGTTGCCTGCTCTCACCACCTGGGGTCTTCCTGGCAGGAAGTCCAAGACCCACTGGCAGAGGTCATAGTTCAAGCCCAGGTCCCTGAGCTTGGCTACGAGTTTGGAGGGGACTATGGTATTGAATGCTGAGCTGTAGTCGATGAATAGCATTCTCACATAGTTCCCCTGCCTTTTGTCCAGGTGTAATGCTGCTGTGTGCAGCACATGGGCTATGGCGTCCTCCGTAGACCTGTTGGGGCGATATGCAAATTGCAGGGGGTCCAGGGTGTTGGGGAGGGAGGAACAGATGTAGCCCTTCACTAGCTTCTCAAAGCACTTCATGGCTATGGAGGTGAGAGCTACAGGGCGATAGTCGTTGAGGCAAGCGGGGGCGTGGATTTTTTGGGTACAGGGATAATGGTGAACTTTTTCAGACAGGTGGGGATGACAGACTGTTCTAAGGACAGGTTGAATATGTCAGTGAATACCGGGGCCAGTTGGTCAATGGAGTCACCGTGGTACAGAATTCCGAGAGATGACAGCTGATGGGAAGAACCTGCTTTGAGAAATGTGGCATTTTGTACAACGGTCTATCTAAACGTTTGTAAGATATACTGAGCATGTATGGTCCCTGCTACACATGGTTGCACACATTCACACCTATGAGCTCCCCAGTGCCAGTGGTGGAAGAGGTACACCGTTCCTTTACTTGAGTAAAAGTAGAAAAGTATTTGCTATTAGATGTATTTAAGTATCTAAAGTAAAAGTATGCATTCCAAAATTCCGTTTGCATATGCTAGTGCTTGGGAGCATTCGATCCTTGATCCATTAACCTCTGAAGGTTATGTTAAAGTGGTATGTTGTCCAGTTATTCTGCTCTGATTAAAGGTGATGTTAAAGTGGTATGTGGTCCAGTTATGTTGCTCTGATTGAAGGTGATGTTAAAGTAGTATGTAGTCCAGTTATACTGCTCTGATTACATCCTCTTGAAGTTGACAGGCTTCAGACTTGTGATAATATATCTTCATATATATATATTTATAAATATATATATTTATATGCAAAAAAAAATCTTCAAAGTAACTAGTAACTGATGGGTTCAGACAAATGTAGTGGAGTAAAAAGTACAATAATCCCTTTGAAATGTAGTGGAGTTAGAGTATAAAGTTCTCAAAAATTAAAATACTCACGCAAAAAAGTACAAGTAGCTCGAAATTGTACTTAAGTACAGTACCTTAGGGGGAAAAGTGCCTTGCTCAAGGGCTGTTACTCATTGCCCTCCTTCGGTGTACAGTAGATTCCCCAGATAGCATGGGCACATTAAAGCCGTCACCTTAATGATGTACGATATTCCTTCCTGGGTTTACCGACCGGCGATCTTTCATCACACGCCTCAACACTTTATTACTTCACGATTGTTATTATTGCGTGTTTTTTTTCCTCTAGTTTACTGGGTCATCCGGCTCCTTTATTTGTCATCAGAAAGTGGTTTGAGGTTCTGCGTCCTTTTTCTTTGTCTGTGGAGGTGAAATATGACAATAAGTAAAATGTGATGGAGCGAGCCGTTGCCCAGAGCCTGGGGTCCGCGGCGGCTGACTGCTGCCTTGCTTTATGGCCGCGCTGCACGACGCCTCATTTTTCATCCGCTCGTGGGCCCCCGCGCAAGGGGTGACCTTCCACTCCACACTACTAAGGGGCGTTTTGATTATCTAGATTGCATGATAATTGCGGTGAAAATAAATGACTCTGTGAGAGTATTAAATCAAACCGGTTGTAATATCTCGCTGTTAATGTATATATTATTCTCACGGTCCCATTATCGCTCAAGGGCCTGAAAGTGGAAGTTATGATTGGTTATCTTTTTTATATGTTGAAGTATGGATTGTGATGTTATGGGTACATAGGGGGGAAACGGCAAGAATCTTATCTTGAAGGTGAAAACTAGCCGAGCGTCGTACATGAAATGTGTTCCTGCCCGTAACCGTAACCTCTGTTTGATCAATTCAGAGAGCATTCTACTTTGCGTCAGACCTCCAAAGATATTGTGTAACTTGAGACGCATGTGCATCTCAGATCATTGAGATTAACTTGTGCCTAAGTAATGAACAAGTCTAAATATATGTCCCATTAGATTTAAACTCTTAGGCCTATACTACAGTATGCCATACCGTGTGCATGTGCTTTGTTTGAGTGATAATTGAACCCCTGATCTTAGCAGACTAGCTACTAGAATCCACACTGTATGTTTCAGTGTGTGTGTGTGTGCCTGCAGTCGAACACAATGACTTGTCAGTTGCAGTGAACGTATACAGTGCCTTTAGCCAAAACAACATTCAACTATCTTTCTATATGAATGTTCGAGTACTATATGAGTACAGTACAGCTCCTCTCTGCTGTTCTCTTTCTCTCTCACAGACCAGTGTGAGTGACGGAGAAGGAGACACTGTGTCCTCAGATAATACAGCCTTCCTCCAGCTCCTCTCAATGCAGCTCATTTCTACAGACAACACTATGTACTTCTTTCTACTGTAAATTAAAATAATAGTTAAAATTTAAAATATAGCATAACATATTGTTTATTTTCCATACTGTTTGATTGTGTATGCACATGTGTGTGCAAGGCCAGATTAAGAATTCAGAGGCCCCTGGGCCAGATTCTTGTGGAGGCCCCCACACACACATACACGTGCACGCATGCACAGTGGCGTTTTTATATGTCACTTTAAAAAATATATAGAATATTTAGAAGTGGTGGGCTCTGAGGGCCAAGCTAAAAGGACTTTGATCACCCCTGCCCACTTCGACAACCTAGGATGGCTTAGAGTAGACGACAGAGTACAGCAGAGACAGGGAACGTTAGTGCTAGCTATCTTATATCTGATGATTTATAAGTTTGCTATAGCAATGCAATTCAAGGGTACTATGACTATGCTTGCACCTCATGGTAGCAAAGCACCTCAAAGGCGCTAAAAACTAAATTACAAACATCACAAAACAAACTGGTCAGACTACTGCTTGACCTTACTCCTAGAACCCACCTCACCCATGCCCACTTTGACTACCTAGGATGGCTTAGAGTAGACGACAGAGTACAGCAACTTGCAATGGGCCTGATCTACAAGATACACTACACGACCAAGGTACCCATGTACATGTCAAAATACTTCCCAAAGGTCAGTGAATACCACGATCACAACACCAGAGGGAGCTCCACAAATCATGTTAAACCCAGATTCGGCTCAAACAAGGGACTAAACACGTTTCGCAATTATGCCACATCAATGTGGAACGCCCTACCCAAAGCTGTAAAGGAATGTGAATCACTACCCACTTTCAAAAACACTCTCAAAGAACACCTACGGGAGACTGCATTTCTGGCCCCTGTAAATGTCCTAACACAACCCCCTCCAATGTACAGTAAATTACCAAATATGGTTTTGTCAATATTCCAATGTACAGTTTTATTTGTACAGTTGTACAATGTCCCCCGCCCACCCACCCCTCCTACACCCAACCACCTCCAATGTACAGTCCCCCCCACCCCCCCAACCCAGTTTCTACGTCAAATGTATATACTCTCTTTTCTGGACTCTTTTCGTATCACAAACAGTACTGTATTTGCAAATCTGGTATGTCATAAATGTATAGATGTAGCAGTACTGTCTATCTGTATGTCATGTATGTCATATATGTTATGATGAATTGAAAATGGGGGACACTGGTGTAAACAAGACGAACGTCTTTCTCTGGTCTGCATCCCCTTAAGAATTATTGAGCTGTACTGTACTGTACTGTACCCATTCTGCAATCTGTTAATAAAGTTTTCAATCAATCAATCATGAAGAGAAAAGAAACACATCATGTTTAGATGGGGGGATGGCGCCATCCTCAGGAAGAAAAAAAACATGCACAAACTTTGGAGACAAGAATATAATATTAGAATAGTAAGCTTACTTTTACGTGAATGTCAATTTACATTATAATTAGGGAAGGGAGGGGGTTGAAATGTGTTTTTGTCCTGTGTTACTGTCTGTGAATGAATGAATGAATGAACATTTTATTTAACAGATTGCAGAATGGGTACAAATAATACAGTACGGCTCAATACACACAATTGTTAAGGGGATGCAGACCACTGGGCCCCGTTCCCCGTACCTGGATAACTGAGTTAGCCGGATAACTTTCGGTCAAGTCTGACTTAAGCCGGACTTTCCCATTCCCCGAAGCTGGATTGTCTAAATCACCATGACAACAGATCAAAAAGTTTGAGCCTGGTCGAGAGCAGGGTTTAAGTTCAAGTTAGCCGGATGAACCATAGCCACGCCCCCGCAAAGAAGTGACAGCTCGTTTCCTGAAATTATTCCCACAGTCTACGATCTGCATTATACCATTCTGAATTACGTTTTTGTGCTCCATTCTTCCAGAGGGGGCTTTTGAAATGTAAAATAGACCCAAAATGCTGATACTAAATTCACTTTGTCCTAAATAATGCACGTTATATACCGTGGCGCTCGCTCGGTGCGATGTACACATTATGTGGTTATTTTAACAACGCGCAGCATTGCAAATGTGAATCCCGCGGGGATATCCTTAATGATTGAAACCTATCGCTCGTTTGGCTCTGATTCCTTTCATATTCTCCGCTGTGGATGAGGAGCGAGGAAGGAGAGGAGCGCCTGGATTTTGTTTCATTCAAGCATAAAATTGAAGTGTCTATGCGTGGATTGTGGATTTTGTGTGATATTGTAACTGGGATTAAAATGTCTGATGAGATGCGCTGTTTGACGGATTTGAGAAATTGAATGAGCTGTTGACGTCACATTAATGAATGAGAATAAAGAGATAAAACTTCATTCAAAATAAAGAATATTCTAAACACGGGTCTCTCGTTCATTAATGTATAAACAATAAATGTATCCCATCTGGCACAGTGGTGCAGCGGTAGTGCTCAATCCTGGCAACTGGGCGACCGGTGTTCGAAACCCCGTGTTTCCAATATAATTTTTTGGAATATAATATTAATGATTATACGCAGAAGTAGCCTAGTTTTAAGTTAAAATATTATAAATCTACATGCATTGAGAATGTCATTCTTTATATAGCTCTCAACGTGCACCAAATTGAATTATTCCTACATTGCAAAAAGAAGGAAAAGACTAGGATTCGAACCCCGGTCGTCTGCGTGAAAGTCAAAAGGACAAACCGTCACACCGCAGTACAGATAAATAAAAAATCCACCATACATCAATCAATGGATAAGAGAGCCGTATCCTTATTCTGAAACAGTTAAACTAATTATTTTCGCTAGCAAGATCTCATTTGATTATTCAATGCATAAACCTACTGCCAGCAGGAACGTTTAAAAAAATATAATCTGATTGATTGGGGTAATGAGGGATTTAAAATTAGCCTATAGATTATGCATTTAACTTGTCGGCAAGGCTATTGAGCCGCCTGCAATCTGTAAAACAATCAATCAATCAATGCCGTTAGAAGATCAGGATTTCTGCGATCTACACCTGCTGTCTTTTCAACGGCCGCGCGCACTTATCCAGAGTCTCAAGTCTGGCTCGAGTTAACGAGACTGAATCAGCGTTCCAGGAACAGGAAAATCCCGGCTTCAAACATCGGGTTAACTGAATCTGGATAATGGGACTCTTGATCGACTTAGTTGAACCAGGTACGGGGAATAGGGCCCAGAGAAAGACGTTTGTTTTGTTTACATCAGGGTCCCCCATTTTCAATTCATAGTTGATTGATTGAATTGATTGAATACTTTATTTTGAGACAATCGTAGGACAAACATTTGAAAGACAAACAATAACAGTGTCAACACGCTGGTGAAAAATGGATAAAACACAATAAAGCCAAGGCTTGTTTCCATTGTGGTCCATACATGGAACATAAAAGGCACAAAAACACAAATGGACATGTACACTAGACAGGACACATCCTAATTTTTTTTACAATAACACCTAACCTGACAACTCATACAGTCAACTAATGTTAAAAGAAAATCCGCAAACCCTTAAAAGCAACTCATGATAAAGAGAAATAAAAGCAAGTTATGATAAAAGAGCTAAAAACCATATTAAGACCAATTTGAGTTGCTGCTGAGCCATGTTTTTAGGGTGGATTTAAATGTATGACTGACACACAACATTATGACATCATCATGACATTATGGCATAGGGACATACATGACATACAGGTATATAGTAGTGTTACATTTGTGACATATACGCAGTGATGGGCAGTAGCTAGCTACAAGTAGCGACGCTACATAGCTTAACTACATTTTTCAGTAGCGTGATGGTAGCGTCGCTACTTTTGAATCAAGTAGCGGTCTCTGTAGCGCAGCTAGTTTTCTAATCAAGTAGTGATGTAGCGTCAGCAAAACGCTACACGCTACATATCCGGGGAAACAGACACAAAAAAAAAAAAGAGTGTCCTGAGAGTGTCGTGTTCTCCTGTCCTGCAGCTGGATACTATTGGAGAAAACCCACTATGATTGGTTGATTGGTTTAGATATGAGTATGACGACTCACGATTAGGCCAAAACATTACGGGTAGGCCAATCAGAGGCAGGATAGGGCGGGACATGCCACTCCAGCTCGGCAAACCAGGAAGTAAAAAAAATCTAAACACAGACCATGAATGAACCAGTCCGCGCGAAATAGCAGAAGGATTCGATGTTTCCAGCGCTGATGACATTGATGAAGATGATGTCAATAACAACAATGCCTCTCCATGGCCCTATCTGGAAAAAATTATGAGTTTGACTGAAAAAACGCCTAAAACATGTGTTTATTGTGTCAGCCAAAAACGAAGCTTCTCTCAACCTCCCACACGCCCAGCACTAACTTGAGAACATATATTCAGGTAAGCTGATGAAAAGCTTTACATAAACATTGTCAACTGTTCCCAAACAGCACACAAGTCAGTGCACTTTTTGTCAACAGATTTAACTAACATGTTTCACTGTAGGCAGAAAATGAACAATATTATGGGGGTGGAGAAAAGAAAAAACAAACTACCATAAATAGTACATACACTAAGAGGGAAAATATCACCTAGAGCAGTGGTTCTCAACCTGTGGGTCAGGACCCCCAGGGGGGGTCCCCACATGATTTTGGGTCCATGGAATGTTTTGTGAGTTACATATTTAAATACATTTGGTCATTTAGCTGACGCTTTCATTCAAAGCAACTTACAAATTGTGTACAACAAGTCAGCAGGAGTGGTACATATCTAGCAGCCAAGGATAAGTAGTATTGTTTGTCTAGCAGTGTCGAGCTTGAGTGTTATACTGTTGAGTACATACTGTACTGTAGTAGTATAGACATATTAGCATAGTTGGTGGTAGTATAGACATGGTAGCATAATTGCATAATTGCATAACATAATTGCATAACTGCCTATTTGTTTGGTGGAAACTTGATCATGAAGTAAAAAAAAAAAAAAAAAAAAGTAGTGCCGATGTAGCTAGCTATTTTTGCCATGTTCTTGTAGTGTAGCTTGCTACATTTATCTGGGGATAGCTTCCATTGTAGTTGAGCTATATTTAATCGAGAGTAACTTGTAGTGTAGCTTGCTACATTTTCCAAGTAGCTTGCCCATCACTGCATATACGATATGCAAATATATGATATTATTATAACAAGATATGCTGCACGCACCTCTCTCAATAAGCACAGATTTGATCCTATCGCTGCTCGTGTCTTCCCATAAAGCTGGATCCGTAAAATTGTCCAACCAATCCTGGTTTTCATGTTCAAGCACCGCCGGCGGTGGGCTGTCATCATCGCGGTCTGCCTCAGAGTCAGAGTCATTCGTGTTGGTGTTGGGGCTGGGCTGTGGAGATGCGGCGGGCGTATACAACAGGTGGCAGCCACTGGTGGTGGTGGGCCGGCTGAACTAGAGGCTGCCGCTGCCTCTTCTCTGTCGCTAGCATCAATAATAATAACGTTAGCATTCTCGTCCTCTCTGCCCGCGGCACCTGGCTCAGCCTCTTTAACGTTGCTGCTACTACTAGTGCTAGCCAGGGGACTATCCTCCTCCTTACCTGACGGGGTGAAAAAAGTTGAGATAGTTGGTATGCGTTGACGAAGTAACGCGCTCTTTCTGTCCCTTTCCTGTTTAGATTTGAACTTAGCAGCTCCGCTTTCCCACCGTTTAACTTTTTTATCCATGTTTTTTGTCTCATATATGATACAGTACTACTCGAGTCTTAGCCTACTTGATCAACTTGCAAGTGCAATTCTCGCGGTCAGTGGTCACCTGACCTGACAGTGACCCCTGGATCAATCATATTTTTATTTGCAATACAAAACATTTAATAAAAATAGATAGAGAAGAGATGAGATGATACTAGTAGTCACTATAGATGCTGTGAAAGTAAACGCTGGATGAGGATCTGATTATATATATATTTTTTCGTATTTCTTTTATTTTTTTTACTAGTGTGTAGTGGAGGCCCCTAGTCACTAGGGGGAGCTCGATGATATCCGCTATCAGCACCGGCGGGTCTCTGCTGTCTGTCATGAATAATGATCCCAATCTGCCTCATTCGTGTCGGGGCTGCGTCTATTCTTTTACCAACGAATTTCCAGTTCCACGTTCGCGTTCTGCGATCTGATTGGCCACTGACATTTCTGGTGTGATCTGATTGGCCACTGATGTTTCTTAGGCGACTCTTCGAAGCTGGTTAAGGTTAGAGTATGGAATCAGGGCTGGTGTTCTATCGCCCTGCTCTAAGACAAACTCTAACCTTAACCAACTTCGAACGAGTGCCTAAGCTTAACCGGTGAAAGAAAGAGGCGTCACACAATTGGCGCTACAAGAAACGTCAGTGGCCAATCAGAGCACAGAACGCGAAGGCGGAACTGGAAATCCGTTGGTAAAAGTATTCAGGCGTCGGGGCTGGGATGTGGAGATGCAAGTTTTGACTTTTTATTGCTTTTACCTCAAACGGAAAACCTCAAACTCTTATGAAGAGGAGAAAAAATACTAAAGATTAGCCACTTGCAGACGGCAGGGTGTGACGTACTGTATATTTTGGTTGATGAAATTATTTTGTTGACTAAATATTTTAGTTGATGAAATATTTTTTAATTTCAGTGTGACAGTATGACATCGATCTCCAAATAAGAAAAAAAAATTGAAAAAAAAATGTGGGGCCTTAAGTGACGAGGGGCCTCCAATTTTTTTTAAAATAAAAGTAAAAAAAGAATAAACAAATATTTGGGGCCTCTAGTGATGAGGGACCTCCAAAATCTTTTAAAAAAATTAATAAAAAAAATTTAAAAAAATGTGGGGCCTCTAGTGACGAGGGGCATCCAAAAAAAAAATTAAATGTACATTTTTTTTGGGGCCCCTCGTCACTAGAGGCCCACGGGCTGCGGCCCAAATGGCCCGGTCGTTAATCCGGCCCTGTGTGTGTGTGTGCCTGTGTGTGCGTGTGTGTGTGTGTGTGTGTGTGTGTGTGTGTGTGTGTGTGTGTGTGTGTGTGTATGTGTGTGTGTGTTGTGTGTGTGAGAGAAAGAGAGAGAGAGAGCATGTGTCTGTGTGTGCTACAGTACACAGTTGAATACCCACAATCTGTCAAAGGTTTAAACTTACGACATGTGTGAAAGCCCAAATTGCACTAAAAACTGTATCCCTGTACGAACAGTCTGTCTCCCTACTGTAAAAAAGAAAAATAAAATAAATAAGTGCAATAAAAAATATGACCTGAGACAGTAACATATATTTTATTTCCCCCACTGTGTGTGTGTGCGCGCACATGGAACCCAACGTCCATAACTTGTCAAATGAAGGAAACTTATAGGGCGCCTCCAGCCTGTATTTATGTGTTCCTACAATGCTGTACAGTACAGTCTCCACAGTAAGCCATGAGCCTGGAGTGGTTCTGATATGTGTCCAATGTACTGTAGCAGCGTAGTCCAGTCGGCCTGAGTTATGACCCCGGCAGACACAGACATGCCTTGTGTAACTGTTACACCGTGACACACACACACACACACACACACACACACACACACACACACACACACACACACACACACACACACACACACACACACACACACACACACACACACACACACACACACACACACACACACACACACGCATCTTCTATACAGACACACACACACACCTTATATACAGACACACACACATCTATACAGACACACAGACATCTACTATACAGACACACACACACCTTATATACAGACACACACACATCTATACAGACACACAGACATCTACTATACAGACACACACACATCTATACAGACGCACACACATCTATACAGACACACACACACCTACTGTACTATACAGACACACACACACCTTATATACAGACACACACACACCTACTGTACAGACACACACGCACATCTATTATACAGACACACACACACACACACCTACTATACAGACACACACACACACACACACACATCTACTATACAGACACGCACACACATCTACTAGACACACACACACATCTACTGTACAGACACACACAAACACACACCTACTATACAGACACACACACACCTACTGTACAGACACACATACATGTATACAGATACACACACATCTACTGTACAGACACAGACACACACGCCTACTATACAGACACACATACACACCTACTCTACAGACATACACACACACATCTACTATACAGGCAGACGCAGACACACACACACACCTACTGTACAGACAGACACACACACATCTACTATACAGGCAGACGCAGACACACACACACACCTACTGTACAGACAGACACACACACATACACACACACGCACACACGCACGCACGCACGCACGCACGCACGCACGCACGCACGCACGCACGCACGCACGCACACACACACACACACACACAAACACACACACACATCTACTATACAGACAGACACACACACACATCTACTATAAAGACAGACACACTTAAGCATTACATCACGCGCAGGAGTGCGTTATGATAATTAGAGCATGCCTAGGGTTGGTCGTTAGACCCCCCTAGGCATGCTCTAATTCTCATAACGCACAAATGTGCATGGTGTAAGTTCAAGTTCAAGTACAAGTTTCTTTATTAGTTGTCATAGAGAAGTACAGAATACTTTTAAACAAAATGCTTCTTTCTGTTACGCTCCAGAGACTGTGCTAGACAAAAATAGATAAGTATAAAATAAAATAAGTATAGCAAGTATAAAATAGAAGTCACATACGTAGACACAAGTGTTCAGTATGTACATATGTACAATGTTCAATGCAGAGTAGAAGTAACTGAGTTACCATACAATATACTATACAATTTACTAATATACGATATACTATATAGTGCAAAGCAGAAATGGGATGAGGTACAATTTAGGTACAATTTACAGTAAGGTGTAATGAGGTATGGTTGGGTTGTAGTGCAAATTCTTTACCAATAAATATAAAGTGTGTTTAGGTGTTCTGAAGTGTGTAAAGTGGGTGCTGCAGTGAGTTGTTTGTTTAAAGTGAGTGTGTGCGTGTGGATGTGTGTGCTGTGAGTGCATTTGACGGTTGTTACATAGTGTTATTGTTCGTTAAGCATCCTGATGGCCTGGGGATAGAAGCTTCTTCTGAGTCTTTCTGTGCTTGCCATGAGACCCCGGTATCGCTTGCCTGACTGCAGCAGTTCAAAGAGGCAGTTGTTTGGGTGGCTGGAGTCTTTGATAATTATCTTAGCCTTACCCATGCACCGCTTGTTGTAAAAGTTCTGGAGAGTGGGAAGCCCCCCTCCAATTGTGCGTTCCGCTGAACGGGCCACTCTCTGTAGTCTGCTACGGTCTTGTGCGGTGCTATTCCCAAACCAGGAGGTGATATTGCCAGTCAGGATGCTCTCTATTGTACATGAGTAGAAGTTCTTAAGGATCTTCTGACTGACTTGGAAGTAGAGGCGTTGCTGTGCCTTCTTCACAACACTGTCAATGTGTTTGGTCCATGTCAAGTCCTCGGATATGTGGACTCCGAGGTACTTAAAACTGTTAACTCTCTCAACCGGTGCCCCGTCGATGCTGAGGGGGCTGTAGTCCCTGACCCCCGACCTCCTAAAGTCCACAATCATCTCCTTTGTTTTGCTGACGTTCAGGGAGAGGCTGTTCTCTTGACACCATCCCGCTAGGACCTTGACCTCTTCCAGGTAGGCCCTCTCGTCGTTTGCAGAGATCAGGCCCACCACTACTGTGTCGTCAGCAAATTTGATGATTGCGTTGTTGTTCCGCTGTGCCACACAGTCATGTGTGTACAGGGAGTAGAGGAGGGGACTCAGAACACAGCCCTGGGGGGCCCCTATGTTGAGAGTGATGGATGAGGAGGTGCTGTTGCCTGCTCTCACCACCTGGGGTCTGCCCGTCAGGAAGTCCAAGACCCACTGGCAGAGGTCATAATTCAAGCCCAGGTCCCTGAGCTTGGCTATGAGTTTGGAGGGGACTATGGTATTGAATGCTGAGCTGTAGTCGATGAACAGTAAGGTAATGTATACTTGTACTAACGTCCTCGTATGAAACCCTCCAACTAGACTCTGTCTGGAGGAGGGATATACCAGACCTGGAAAGTGACTTTGATTGGCAAGAAGCATGGGCAAATGTCCGTCTTACATCAAGGAACCCGGACCATCAACAAATCAATCTTAACTATATTCACAGGACATACTTGACTCCTGTAAGACTGAACAGAATGGGCCTTAAACAAGACTCAAAATGCTCCCAATGTACAAATGGAGACGAAGGGACATTTATGCACATGTATTGGGACTGCCCACCAGTTAAGGCATTCTGGAAAGATGTGACCCATCAATTATCAAAACTCGTATCTTGGAATATACCAGTACACCCCTCTGTATTACTATTGAATGATGTTTTTGAGTTTGCAGTAAATCCACAGCTAAAGAGATTGGTTTTATCGGGTATCACAGTAGCTAAAAAACTGATCGCATCACGCTGGTTTCAACCGGAAAAAATGTGCAGGAAGGTTTGGTCTCTTACATATCTCGATGTGATTTATCAAGAAATATCTACAGCAAGAATTCTGGGTCTCAACGAATCCAAAATGACAATGTGGTTAGAAGTGGTGGAGAGAATAAAAGCTAGCTTATAATGGTAGTGTCTGGTTAGAGTGAGTGATAATGGAGGTACTATCCAAGGAGGGGTCCGGGAGGGGGGGGTTCGAGCTGGAGCATATGTGTGTAGGGTTTTAGAAAATAGGTATTAGGGGTATATCCTGTATAAGGCATTTGTATAATTGGTAATTTCGTTTGATATACACTATATACGTTAAAATATTATTATAGACTTTTTTTTTTTTCTGTTTCTGTACTTGCATGTCATTTTAGCCACCTTGTCTGTTAGTTTCATTATGATTATGTGTTGAGTACTGACTTTTAATATTTTTTGTTTTGCAATAATAAAAAGGTAATGTATAGTTACGGGATAAGTAAGGGATAATGTATAGCTACGAGGTCATTGTCGCAAAATAATTGACCGAGACTGCGTTCTGGAACACCGAGGCGCCTCACCGATGTGTTGTAAACGCAGTTAAGGTCAATTGTTTTGCGACAATGACCGAGTATAGCTATTGACGCTATTGACCAATCACAATCAAGCATTTAGGCGAATTTTTAAACGCCATGTAATAATGTGTTTTATACAATTGCCGCATTCATCCAACCTTATTGCTATACAATAAACACATTGAAGATTTATTGACAAAACCATCCGCAGAAAAAGTAGTAAAAAAAAAGAGAAGTTGCCTCCGTGTGGAAGCAGCTCGGAGGTGCACTGTTTCAAGGCAAGAATGAAGTGAGCGTGTGTTATTGGTTTGATTGATTGATTGAACATTTTATTACAGATAGACAGTGCTTACATCTTTATACAATTGCCGAATTCATCCAACCTTTTTTTTGATCCACTTTTTCTCCCATTTTCTATATTTTCTCCCATCCCAATTTCGTATCATCCAATTCAACCCTCCCCTGTCACGAACGCTGTTTCTTGCCTCCCACAAGCCGGCTGCAATGTGGACTAAGTCATACATAGCACAAGTCCCCTCCGGTACTTGAGGTAACAGCAGTTGCATCTTTTCACCTCCGCAGCTCGATCTCTCAGTGGCGAGGAGTAACGCGTGGGAGGCTCACGCTGCCCCCGACACTTCCTGATTCCACTGCGCAGGCGCACCAACCGACCTGTAGGAGTCGCTGTCCACAACCCCCGATCCCCACCCATCAGTTTCCCACCCCCTAATACGGCCAATGTGTATTAGTACGGACGACCAGCTAAACTGAAAGTAAATGTGGAGCGCTGGGCTCGAACAGCCGAGCCCAGCGTCTCCAGATTTCATGGCGAGCGCCTTGCCCACTACGCCACGTAGCCGCCCCGAATTCATCCAACCTTATTGCTATACAATAAACACACATTCATTGAAGCATAATGGAGATTTATTCACAAAACCATCCGCAGAATAAGTAGGTTAAAAAACTTCGTTCGGGAATGAGACTCATTGTCTACTGTATAAACACTTGCTCTGTAACATTGTGAAGTTATTATCTTTATTATTATTAATGAAGTTATTATCATTATTACACACCTAATCACACACAGATGCACACACTTAACATAACAGCTCCACACCCCTCTCTGCTCCTCTCTCTCTCTCTCTCTCTCTCTCTCTCTCTCTCTCTCTCTCTCTCTCTCTCTCTCTCTCTCTCTCTCCCTCTCTCTCTGTTGTTCTCTCTCACAGACCAACACACCGTGTGAGTGACGGATAAGGAGGCTGTGTCCTCAGAGAATACAGCCTTCCTCCAGCTCCTCTCAACGCAGCTCATTTCTACATCTATAGTAGAGCTACCTGACACCCATGGTCCCTATTTCTGTCATTTCAATGAAACTTTTTCATTATTTGAAAGCATTGTTTTTTTTTTTTTTTTTTACAATTGATCTTTTATTAAAGATTATGCAGTGAAGAGTGACAGGGAAGGTGGGAGAGAGAGAGAGAGAGAGAGAGAGAGAGAGAGAGAGAGAGAGAGAGAGAGAGAGAGAGAGAGAGAGAGAGAGAGAGAGAGAGAGAGAGAGAGAGAGAGAGAGAGAGAGAGAGAGAGAGAGAGAGAGAGAGAGAGAGAGAGAGAGAGAGAGAGAGAGAGAGAGAGAGAGAGAGAGAGAGAGAGAGAGAGAGAGAGAGAGAGAGAGAGAGAGAGAGAGAGAGAGAGAGAGAGAGAGAGAGACCACAACTTTGTGAGTACATAGTAGCCTATTTTGCTGAGATAATTATTATTATTGATCCCCTTGGGGAAATACGCAACCTTCTGATCTGGAGTCAGATGCTCTACCGACCTCCACAAGGTCTCTAGCCGAGTGAGATTGGAGACCATTGATTAAGTTGTTTGTCGTTAATAATCTTATTGTAGAGATGGAGAAATGTGATTCTGCTAAAGAGAAACATAAAGAGAAACAGCATCACAGACACTGACACTAGCTACTGATCTATGTATAATAAAACGGTATTATAGATGCAGTGTTGTAGTACTCAAGTCCGAGTCCTGGACTGATTTTCAGGACTCGTGACTCGGACTTGGACTTGGACTCGAGCATTGACTGCATTCGGACTCGGAAGGTGCAGATGAGGACTTGTTAATTCATAAATACAGTTATTTATAGGGGACATCTATGGGACATCTATGGACCTCAGTGAATGTATTCCAGTGTCAGAAATATTGTGTCTATTTACTACTAGGCTTGCTTAAATTGTGATGAAACAAAGGAGAATATGAATTATGATTTTTCTTTGCATCTTTGACAGTGAATAACACCATGCTAATAATGACCAGACATGAAGAACTGCCACTGATCTTGTTCAGTACCTTCTTGAGATCATGTGTACAAAAGATCTAAGGAAATGAATAAATGGGAAGATGATTAAACAGAAGGTTCTGTAGATACAGTACTGAATTCTCCCATCCGGACCAATGCAATTTGAAATATTATTATAGAATATAGAATAGCAGGCTTAAGGCGAGACACTGCAGGTGAATAGTCAAATATACTTTTTTTGTTGATTTTGAGATTTTGTTATATTTTGCTTCCTAACATGTCTTCTATGAAACTAGTGACAATAAAACGTCAATAACACACATGTTTATTTTACTTCATTTTGCCTTATTGCATCCATAAATGTGCACATATTAAATGGGGAAGTATTTGCATATATAAACATAAATTTCAGAAAACTTGCAATATATTTTTTCTTAGTTTATATGTACATAACAAACTGGGAAAGTTTCATAGTGATATCTATTCAAATATTTTTTGCCTATTAGGGGGTACTACACTGTTCTACACTGTTTGTAGCCTGTGTGTAGTTCTGTTCAGTTCAATAACATCATTATTATTATTATTATTCAGTTATCAGGCATGTGTTTAGGTTGTCTATTACTAATGTTTGATTAGGTATTGTGGTTGTAAATATCGGTTTAAAACAAAAAAGTATGGCATTTTACAATACCGAACTTTGAAGGCGTTTTCCCAAAAATTTGTTTAAGAGTTTTTCCTCATACTCTGAGCCAGAAATCTCCACTTCAGTAGCACTCACATACACCAAACCTTCCAGTTCTATTCATATCTATGTTCTGAAGGTATTTACAGAAGGGTTTGTTGATATCGCATTCATACCCTGATTTATATCACATTTTATTCCTAAAAACATGGCGAAATATGGAATTTTACCATAAAAATGGACTGAATGGAGTATTTCTGATTTATGGAGTGATAAAAAGTAGGGATGTCCGATATTATCGGCCGACCGATATTATCGGCCGATATCGGCAGTAAAATGTGATATCGGAAAATATCGGTATCGGTAAAAAAAAATAAAAAATCTTTATTTTTTTTTTTTTTTTTTTAACCTTTATTTACCCAGGCAGCAAGTAAAAACCAATTCTTATTTTATTTATTGTCAAAAGTATGCATTTTGGTTTAATTCAACAACAAGAGATATGTAATGTTAATTTTTACTTTTTTAATTATCATATTTTGCACAGATAATGCTTACATTTAGAAAGCCTTTTGAATGCATCCAGTGAAATTATTAGTTACCTGAAATTATTCCGTTTTTTGGGGGGAAACCCTGCATATATCGGTATCGGTTGGTATCGGTATCGGTATCGGTATCGAAATTAAGAGTTGGACAATATCGGAATATCGGTATCGGTAAAAAAGCCAATATCAAAGCATCCCTAATAAAAGAGATATCCAAAATCCCCTCTGTAATAACCTTTGGCTCTAATATGTCAACAAAATGAAACTATAATTTTGAAAATGGCTTTATCCAATGTTCAGATTTCTGTCCTGGAATTATATGCAAATTAGTGCATATTTAAGTAGATCATGCCTCATTTGCATATTTAAACATACAATTTCAAAAAACTTGTAATACAAAAAAGTCTTGTCTTAATATAAGTAATCAACTGGGAAGTTTCATTGTGATATCTATTAGTTAATTTTTTTACCCTATTCACCTGTAGTGTCTCCCCTTAAATTAATTATTACCTTATTTATAGCCAATACGCATATATATATATATATTATCTTTCAAATGGCCGAGTTCAATTTGGATTTAGTATCACAGGCGTGCATAAGAACAGATAATGAAATCGACTGTACTTTTTAATTTTATCAGGGTTCAACCGTTTTCAAACTAATTCAAATCTAATTGTTCGCTGCATTCTTTTTTTTTTATTGATCTTTTTCCCCCTCCTTTTTCCTCTGATTTTCTCCCATCCCAATGTTAGTCGTTATGCCAATTCCCAATCCCCTTCCTGGTCGCTGCGCACTTACCCCCCACAGTCGGTCTGGGAGAGTGGAGGCTACCACGTGCTTCCTCCGGACACACGTCCAGCCAATCAACCGCTTCTTTTCACCCTTGCAGCGCAGATTCTCACTGAGAGGGCGTAGCGTGTGGAAGGATCACACTATCCCACTTAGATCCTATCCGCGCTTAGCAGGCGCCCCGACCGAACTGTAGGAGTCGCTGTTTACAACGACCCAGACCCACCCCGCCAGCTTTCTCCCACCCTCTAATACTGCCAATTGTATTAGTGTGAACGACCAGCCAAGCTGGTGACAACCCTGAGCTGTGAGCTGGATTCGAACAGGCGAATCCAGCCGCTCCGGGGTTGGTGACGAACGCAATCTCCATTACGCCACCTGACCAATTGTTGCTGCATTCTTTTTTTTTTTTTTTTTATTGTCTTTTTCCCCCTCCATTTTCCGCCGATTTTCTCCCATCCCAATGTTAGTCGTATGCCAATTCCCAGTCCCTTCCCTGGTCGCTGCGCACCTACCCCCCCCCACAGTCAGATCATCTGGGAGAGTGGAGGCTACCACGTGCTTCCTCCGACACACGTCCAGCCAATCACCGCTTCTTTTCACCTGGTAGCGCGGATTCTCATTGAGAGGGGCGTAGCGTGTGGGAGGACCACACTATCCCCCTCACGTCCAATCCGCGCTTAGCAGGCCGCCCCCCGACCGAACTGTAGGAGTCGCTGTTTACAACGACCCGGACCCCACCCCGCCAGCTTCTCCCCACCCTCTGATACAGCCAATCGTATCAGTGCAGACGGCCAGCCAAGCTGGTGACAACCCCGGAGCTGTGAGCTGGATTCGAACAGGCAAATCCAACTCAGCTCCGGGGCTGGTGACGAACGCAATCTCCGCTCGACCACCTAACCGCCTAATTGTTGCTGCATTCTAACAATAGGGAAGAGAACTAACTGTGTTTCAATATTTGTCAATAACGTTACATTTTGTGGTATATTATCCAGAATAATAAGAGTTATTAAAAAAATACATACAGAACTATGAACTTTGAACCCCATAGATCCTTCCCAGGAAGTGTAGTTTGAAAAATTCCAACGCCGAGCTATGAATGTCCTCTACCAAATGGCGGCAAAAAAACTACAATTTCCATGGTTCAAAGGATTTCAAAATGGGTCCGCCTCTTGCGAAAATAAAACAGACATTTCGAAAAGGAAAATCTATCTAATAACACTTTAACCTATTCCTAAACTAACGTATAGATGATAATATACATTATGAATTGCTGTTGTAACATGGTTATGATGTTTATACTTGAATACGTTTGACAAAAAAAAGTATACTTTTATAGAACACTCTGGATATATTTGATTTATGACACAATGTCATTTAGACAAGGGTTTTAAACACCCTTTAACCCATTACCCGCCAAAATCGCTGTTCAACGTTATTGCCCGCCATGCGTTGTCTGCCAATATCGCTGCACAGCGTGTTTCAAGGTCATATTTCATATTTTCGTCATGGAATTCATATTTCACCCACGGAGCCTTGTCATAATGCTGCGGGAGCCATCACAACTCTGCAACGCTTCAATACCGCCACCTGGTGCCGATCGGCGAGTTGCCAAACCGGAAATGCCCGTTTCAGCTCGGTCCGTCCCCTAATTCGTCTGGCCACGTCGTTTATCGTCCAGGACTCAATCCACACACCGTGGACATGGATCGTTGCCATAACTCAATAAACAACATGATTTGGGCGTATATTAGTATTATACAAACCGGAACTGGATCGCCTCGATCCCCACCACATAACTGGGATCTGTTTGTTCCACTCTCATCGCCCAACAGTACGAGGAGACGGACGTGAGTTTCAGAGTTTTTCTTTATCATTTTCGATACAAACTGCTCTGATCAATATATCACCCATACTACATAATCATTTAACGTCGGCCACAGGATTATAAACGCCCCCCCCCCCCCCCCCCCCCCCCCCCCCCCCCCCCCCCCCCCCTCCGTTCACCCGCAGATGATCAGTCATAACATTTAGAGGACCATGTACAGTTAACATTTTTAATATAGCATGGATCGGTATCAAACCTGCATTTGATAATCTAATATATGCATTTATGCCCTATATCTCACGTTGTATGAAATACTGCAGAAAACGATAAAAACATATTTGTATGAATGTGTGAATGAAAAAGTAAAACGTTCCTACATCCTGAACGATAGATAATTGATGTTGAATGGGCCATAGTAATGTCAATTTAGCAATACAATTTAAAAAGTTATAGCCCTGCAAAGAAGGTGAACATCTCCATAGACAAATAGCGCTGGCAGAGAATGGTTTAGGATGATCAAAGTGGTGGCAGAGAATGGGTTAACAGTGACCGAAAATATACAAAAATACAAATACTCAAAAAACATATTTTTGATGGTGGGGCTACCGATTGGGCCTTTAACAACATTTATGAATATCGTAACTTAGAACAAGAATAATTAGACTGGGCATAACTGGGCTCAGGGCTATATGTGATGGTAATTAAACATAGCTTTGAAGTGGCCAGTTGCTTGTAGCTTTGAGTGATTTAGCTATAGCCATAAAATCATGACCACAATGAATATTGCATCAATTTATCTGACACCTATGTAGCACCTGGCCTATGGCTCTGTAGAAGTTAACAAAATATGTATGACAATAATGGTTGTTGCCTATGGCTAAAAACGTTATATGATAGTAAAAATCTGTTTACAGTACCCAAAGAAAAACACACACGACATTCAACTATAACTAGCAAGTCTCCAAGATGACAGTTGTGTTGTATGTTTATAGAAAACATAACTTAAGATTAACATAACTAGTGTCCTTTCCCTTACAAAATAGTATCATGGTATTTCCATAATTTTTGGTCACTGCAATGATAATAATAATAATAATAATAATAATAATAATAATAATAATAATAATAATAATAATAATAATAATAATAATAATAATAATAATAATAATAATAATAATAATAATAATAATAATAATAATAATAATAATAATAATAATAATAATAATAATAATAATAATAATAATAATAATAATAATAATAATAACAATAACAATAACAATAATAATAATAATAATAATAATAATAATAATAATAATAATAATAATAATAATAATAATAATAATAATAATAATAATAATAATAATAATAATAATAATAATAATAATAATAATAATAATAATAATAACTTTATTTATATAGCAACCTTTGATACATGGATTGCAGCTCAAAGTGCTTCACAGCAAATAGCATAAAATGAACATAGGCATACAATTCGCATACAGTTGACAGAATACAAGCAATGTAGAAAGTGCAGACATAAGAATAGGCATAAAACAAGTACAATAAGTAACAGTGGAGGTTATTCCATGACAACACGTGAAGCACAAATTCACTCATAATTATTATAAATTTACATATATATATTATTTTTTTATTATTATTATTTGAATTTTTCTATTAGAATTAGAAACCTCCCATGAGCTCAAAATACCGGAAGTGCGGTGGTCAATTGTTTACACTTTCCATGGGATAAAAGAACGTGTCTCGAGTCGGACTTGTCACGATGGAGAAGCTGCAATATTCAATGGACGATGAGATCGGTCACTGCTTTGGCTGTTGTGTGGTGAGTGGATTTAAAATATATATATATATATATTTTAGTAGCTGTTGATTATGAATTAATTGGCCCGCTGTGGCCTTGCGTGTGTAATACACCAACAATCAAATATGAATATCGCTGCGGGGAGGGGGGGGGGGGGGGGGGGGGGCATAATCCCACAGGACAATGCATTGGGATTGTGAGGTTTTGCCCGCTGCTCACTACCTTTTCTCTGTCTTCTTTAAGCCTACTGTTAGGAATTCCCTATTCTCTGTCTTCTTTAAGCCTACTGTTAGGAATTCCCTATTCTCTGTCTTCTTTAAGCCTACTGTTAGGAATTCCCTACTCACTCTCTCTAGCCCCCACCCTCTCGTTCCTTACCCTTAGTGGCCACACCTGTTTGATATTCTATTATCTCTCGCACCTGTGGTGGCAGGCTAATTAGTCCCCCTGTGGGCTTTAAATACCAGGGCGCTTCCCCTCGTTTCGGCGTGGGGTCGTGTTGTATTCATGCTGAGTCATATTCTCTAACATCTAGACTCTTTCGGGAGATCCTCTGGTCTACCAATGCTGTAAGATGGATCTCTCCAGCCTTGAGATGTTTGCTCCAGCCTTCGTCTGCTGTCGCCGTAGCCTGTGGAGGAGACTGTTCTGCGCTCCCTGTAACTTCCACGGGAGGCACCCCAGCGCTCCACTGCAGACCCCAGCGCAGCTGTTCGTCCTGACGCACATCTAGACCAACGCGCATCTCCCGGACCTTCGAGCTTGGCACGCTCCTCCGTCCCAGCGCACAGACGCGCATCTTCCAGACCTTCGAGCTTGGCACGCTCCTCCGTCCCAGCGCACAGACGCGCATCTTCCAGACCTTCGAGCTTGGCACGCTCCTCCGTCCCAGCGCACTGACGCGCATCTTCCAGACCTTCGAGCTTGGCACGCTCCTCCGTACCAGCGCACAGACGCGCATCTTCCAGACCTTCGAGCTTGGCACGCTCTCCAGACCTCAGCGCGCCGACGCGCATCTTCCAGACCTTCGTGCTTGGCACACTCCTCCTCGCAGACGCACCCCGAGGCGTCTCTCTGTTCCGACGCGCACACCAAGGTGTGGCGCGCACTCTGTTCCTCGGCTCCGACAGCGGCTACCCGGTGGACGACGCTCTCGCCACCGCCACTGTCCCGACGCGCACACCAAGGTGTGGCGCGCACTCTGTTCCTCGGCTCCGACAGCGGCTACCCGGTGGACGACGCTCTCGCCACCGCCACTGTTCCGACGCGCACACCAAGGTGTGGCGCGCACTCTGTTCCTCGGCTCCGACAGTGGCTACCCGGTGGACGACATCCTCGCCACCGCCACTGTTCCAGCTCCCTGTTCCGACGCGCACACCAAGGTGTGGCGCGCACTCTGTTCCTCGGCTCCGACAGCGGCTACCCGGTGGACGATGCCCTCGTCACCGCCACTGTTCCAGCACTCTGTTCCTCGGCTCCGACAGCGGCTTCCCGGTGGACGATGCCCTCGCCACCGCCGCTGTTCCAGCGCTCTGTTCCTCGGCTCGGACAGCCAGCCACCCGGTGGCGATGCCCTCGTCCCGTTGCTGTCCCTGTACCATTACGCATACGCCTGGGTGAGTTTTGATTGTGATGTCACTCACCCAGCGTAGTGCCCTTGCCCCCGTTCCCGTTGCTGTCCCTGTACCTTTACGCATACGCCTGGGTGAGTTTTGATTGTGATGTCACTCACTCAGCGTAGTGCCCTTGCCCCCGTTCCCGTTGCTGTCCCTGTACCTTTACGCATACGCCTGGGTGAGTTTTGATTGTGATGTCACTCACTCAGCGTAATGCTTTTGTCCCCCGTTCCCGCTGCTGTCCCGTACCTTTACGCATACGCCTGGGTGAGTTTTGATTGTGATGTCACTCACTCAGCGTAATGCCTCTTGCCCCCGTTCCCGCTGCTGTTCCTGTACCTTTACGCATACGCCTGGGTGAGTTTTGATTGTGATGTCACTCTCCCAGCGTATTGCCCCTGTTAGTTAGTTTGGACATTTCATCTCCCAGCGTAATGCCTCTGTTTTTGGTTCTCACTTAGAATAGTATTTTTGGACTTTACATCTCCCCCTGTGTGTTTGTCACACGAAGATATTATTACTTTGTTCACTTTGTTATTTGGACTGTTCTGCACCTGCTCTGTTTTTTCCCTTTTGTGCATTAACTCTCTCCTCTGTTCTGCAGAGCGGCCCAGATGTTTTCCCACCAGTCCCCAGTTCCTCCCTGTCCCCAGCCCGCCTCCGCGGGCCTCTGTTCCCTCTGTCACCAGAACCTGGCCCTCGGTTCCCCAGAACCTGTTCCCAAGTTCTCCTAGTCCCTAGTCCTCTATCCCTAGTTCTCCTAGTCCCTAGTCCTCTATCCCTAGCTCTCCTAGTCCCTAGTCCTCTGTCCCAAGGCGTTCCCTTAACCTTCCCAAGGCGTTCCCTTAACCTTCCCAAGGCGTTCCCTTAACCTTCCCAAGGCGTTCCCTTAACTTCCCCTTAGGCTTTCCCTTAACCTTCCCAAGGCGTTCCCTTAACTTCCCCTTAGGCTTTCCCTTAACCTTCCCAAGGCGTTCCCTTAACCTTCCCAAGGCGTTCCCTTAACCTTCCCAAGGCGTTCCCTTAACTTCCCCTTAGGCGTTCCCTTTACCTTCCCATAGTGTTCCCTTTACCTGCCCACCTCTTCAAGGCACTTTACCTTCCCCTCTTGTGTTATTCCAGTGTTTTGTGTTTTCTCCCTTAAAGGGACAGTGCCCCTTTTTCCCTGTTCTAAATAAATATCTGTTTCTTGGCAAACCATCATACCTGTCTTGTGTTGTGCGATTGGGGTCGGTTACAAACCATAACAGTACGACCCCACCAAATCGACGACCCCAGCCAGCACAGACGGTGTATGTTGAGTTTGCCTTTTTTTTCTTGTTCCCTCTAGCTCCCTTGTTAGCCCTGTTAGCTTCCCTGTTAGCCCAGTTTAACTTCCTTGTTAGTCCTGTTTAGCTCCCTTGTTAGCCTGTTACTCCCCTGTTTAGCTTGTTAGTCTCCCCGGTTAGCTCCCCTGTTAGCTTCCCGTTTTGCCCTGTTTGACCCCCCTGTAGCTAGCCATGCCCTGGCAGCTAACCCAGTCCCTCAGCAGAGCCCCGGTCTGCTAGCTTGGCCCCGGCTGTTAGCACAGCCTCTATGTTAATGCAGCCTTGCAGCTGGCATAGGCCCTGTAGCTAGCCAGGCCCAAGCAGCTAACCCGGTCCCTCTGCATGGCCTCCACTTTTTTGTGTAGTTTATCCCACTGCTAGGACTGCCCTTTCAGCTAGCAAGGTCAGTTTTTCTCACACAGCTAGGACTGTCCTTCCAGCTAGCTTGTGCTCTCATGCTGGTCCAGCCCTGTCTGCCAGCCTAGCTCCGGCAGCTAGCGCAGCCTCTATGTTGATGTAGCAGTACAGCTAGCATAGGCCCTGTAGCTATCAGTGCCCTGGCAGCTACCCTTTCCCTCTGCTAGCCTGGCTCCGGCAGCTTGCGCAGCCTCTATGTTGATGTAGCAGTACGGCTAGCATAGGCCCTGTAGCTATCAGTGCCCTGGCAGCTAACCTTCCCTCTGCTAGCCCTTTCCCGGTGCTTCCATGGTTACCCCTTAGCTACCCTGCTTGCCCCTCAGTTCTCTTGACCAGTGCTCTAGACCAGTTCTCTAGACCCAGTTCCTCTAGACCAGTTCCTCTAGACCAGTTCTCTAGACCAGTTCTCTAAACCAGTTCTCTAGACCAGTTCTCTTGCCCAGTTCGCTAGACTAGTTCTCTAGACCCAGTTCCTCTAGACCAGTTCCCCCAGTTGCCCCTCTGCTACCCTAGTTACCCCTCGGCGACCCTGTTTCGTTTGCTAGCCCCACTCTTGTGGTGGCTTCCCCTACTGGCTTGGCCAGTGCCTTTGTTTTTGTCTTGTTTTGCCCCCTGCCACTCTGTCTGTATTTGTTTTGGGTCGCCGGGTGGCTCCCGTTGGAGGGGGGGATACTGTGAGGTTTTGCCCGCTGCTCACTACCTTTTCTCTGTCTTCTTTAAGCCTACTGTTAGGAATTCCCTATTCTCTGTCTTCTTTAAGCCTACTGTTAGGAATTCCCTATTCTCTGTCTTCTTTAAGCCTACTGTTAGGAATTCCCTACTCACTCTCTCTAGCCCCCACCCTCTCGTTCCTTACCCTTAGTGGCCACACCTGTTTGATATTCTATTATCTCTCGCACCTGTGGTGGCAGGCTAATTAGTCCCCCTGTGGGCTTTAAATACCAGGGCGCTTCCCCTCGTTTCGGCGTGGGGTCGTGTTGTATTCATGCTGAGTCATATTCTCTAACATCTAGACTCTTTCGGGAGATCCTCTGGTCTACCAATGCTGTAAGATGGATCTCTCCAGCCTTGAGATGTTTGCTCCAGCCTTCGTCTGCTGTCGCCGTAGCCTGTGGAGGAGACTGTTCTGCGCTCCCTGTAACTTCCACGGGAGGCACCCCAGCGCTCCACTGCAGACCCCAGCGCAGCTGTTCGTCCTGACGCACATCTAGACCAACGCGCATCTCCCGGACCTTCGAGCTTGGCACGCTCCTCCGTCCCAGCGCACAGACGCGCATCTTCCAGACCTTCGAGCTTGGCACGCTCCTCCGTCCCAGCGCACAGACGCGCATCTTCCAGACCTTCGAGCTTGGCACGCTCCTCCGTCCCAGCGCACTGACGCGCATCTTCCAGACCTTCGAGCTTGGCACGCTCCTCCGTACCAGCGCACAGACGCGCATCTTCCAGACCTTCGAGCTTGGCACGCTCTCCAGACCTCAGCGCGCCGACGCGCATCTTCCAGACCTTCGTGCTTGGCACACTCCTCCTCGCAGACGCCCCCCGAGGTGTCTCTCTGTTCCGACGCGCACACCAAGGTGTGGCGCGCACTCTGTTCCTCGGCTCCGACAGCGGCTACCCGGTGGACGACGCTCTCGCCACCGCCACTGTCCCGACGCGCACACCAAGGTGTGGCGCGCACTCTGTTCCTCGGCTCCGACAGCGGCTACCCGGTGGACGACGCTCTCGCCACCGCCACTGTTCCGACGCGCACACCAAGGTGTGGCGCGCACTCTGTTCCTCGGCTCCGACAGTGGCTACCCGGTGGACGACATCCTCGCCACCGCCACTGTTCCAGCTCCCTGTTCCGACGCGCACACCAAGGTGTGGCACGCACTCTGTTCCTCGGCTCCGACAGCGGCTACCCGGTGGACGATGCCCTCGTCACCGCCACTGTTCCAGCACTCTGTTCCTCGGCTCCGACAGCGGCTTCCCGGTGGACGATGCCCTCGCCACCGCCGCTGTTCCAGCGCTCTGTTCCTCGGCTCGGACAGCCAGCCACCCGGTGGCGATGCCCTCGTCCCGTTGCTGTCCCTGTACCATTACGCATACGCCTGGGTGAGTTTTGATTGTGATGTCACTCACCCAGCGTAGTGCCCTTGCCCCCGTTCCCGTTGCTGTCCCTGTACCTTTACGCATACGCCTGGGTGAGTTTTGATTGTGATGTCACTCACTCAGCGTAGTGCCCTTGCCCCCGTTCCCGTTGCTGTCCCTGTACCTTTACGCATACGCCTGGGTGAGTTTTGATTGTGATGTCACTCACTCAGCGTAATGCTTTTGTCCCCCGTTCCCGCTGCTGTCCCGTACCTTTACGCATACGCCTGGGTGAGTTTTGATTGTGATGTCACTCACTCAGCGTAATGCCTCTTGCCCCCGTTCCCGCTGCTGTTCCTGTACCTTTACGCATACGCCTGGGTGAGTTTTGATTGTGATGTCACTCTCCCAGCGTATTGCCCCTGTTAGTTAGTTTGGACATTTCATCTCCCAGCGTAATGCCTCTGTTTTTGGTTCTCACTTAGAATAGTATTTTTGGACTTTACATCTCCCCCTGTGTGTTTGTCACACGAAGATATTATTACTTTGTTCACTTTGTTATTTGGACTGTTCTGCACCTGCTCTGTTTTTTCCCTTTTGTGCATTAACTCTCTCCTCTGTTCTGCAGAGCGGCCCAGATGTTTTCCCACCAGTCCCCAGTTCCTCCCTGTCCCCAGCCCGCCTCCGCGGGCCTCTGTTCCCTCTGTCACCAGAACCTGGCCCTCGGTTCCCCAGAACCTGTTCCCAAGTTCTCCTAGTCCCTAGTCCTCTATCCCTAGTTCTCCTAGTCCCTAGTCCTCTATCCCTAGCTCTCCTAGTCCCTAGTCCTCTGTCCCAAGGCGTTCCCTTAACCTTCCCAAGGCGTTCCCTTAACCTTCCCAAGGCGTTCCCTTAACCTTCCCAAGGCGTTCCCTTAACTTCCCCTTAGGCTTTCCCTTAACCTTCCCAAGGCGTTCCCTTAACTTCCCCTTAGGCTTTCCCTTAACCTTCCCAAGGCGTTCCCTTAACCTTCCCAAGGCGTTCCCTTAACCTTCCCAAGGCGTTCCCTTAACTTCCCCTTAGGCGTTCCCTTTACCTTCCCATAGTGTTCCCTTTACCTGCCCACCTCTTCAAGGCACTTTACCTTCCCCTCTTGTGTTATTCCAGTGTTTTGTGTTTTCTCCCTTAAAGGGACAGTGCCCCTTTTTCCCTGTTCTAAATAAATATCTGTTTCTTGGCAAACCATCATACCTGTCTTGTGTTGTGCGATTGGGGTCGGTTACAAACCATAACAGGGATCTTGTGTCCCCAACTCCTCCTCTCCTCTCCTCTCCTCTCCTCTCCTCTCCTCTCCTCTCCTCTCCTCTCCTCTCCTCTCCTCTCCTCTCCTCTCCTCTCCTCTCCTCTCCTCTCCTCTCCTCTCCTCTCCTCTCCTCTCCTCTCCTCTCCTCTCCTTTCTTAGGTATGAATTGAAAATGGGGGACCCTGATGTAAACAAGACGAAAGTCTTTCTCTGGTCTGCATCCCCTTAACAATTGCGTGTATTGAGCCGTACTGTATTGTACCCATTCTGCAATCTGTTAAATAAAGTTTTCATTCATTCATTCATCATTCATTCATTCATTCATTCATTCATTCATTCATTCATTCATTCATTCATTCATTCATTCATTCATTCATTCATTGTCCTTGTGTTACATAAAACCCATCTGTGGCCTCGTGCAGAGGAAGGTGGTAAATACATGTTAGATATTCCAATGTACAGTTTTGCTGTACCATTGACTCAGAATGGTCTGTTTTATTAAAATCGTCACAGCAGTATAGTTTGTTTATACTTCAGAAGTATGATATTTAAACATGGTCCCCAAAATGAATGGAAGCGAATGAGGAGCCTGACACCTGGGAGGAATGGGGGTGTTGCAGCCTTGGGGATGTTTAAAAAATGTGGTCAGCAGCCGCCACTGAAGTACAGTGTTGCTCGAAAGCATGTGAGCAACATTGTACTTGTAAAATAAGTACAATAAGTACAGTGTTGCTTGAAAGCATGTGAACCCCCCCGGAACAGCCAGTCCCCCAAACACCCCACACATCAATCCCCACCAATGATGGTAGTTGCCAAAAGAACAATGGAAATACCTTATCACCATTGGTATCACTGTTTAAATTGGATTATACCATGGTAGTATTTAAGTCCAAAAGTGGTACCATGGCGATACATTGGTAGATATTTATGGCCGGTAGTACCATGGTAACCGAAATTATCATCTAAATACCATGATCCTTTGTAAGGATTGGTCCTGGAGAGAGTACTGTGTTACATGATCGCAGATGGAATATTTTATGAATAACAAACTTAAATGTACAGTAATAACCCAGTTGCTGATAACCACATACCATTTAGCCACTGAAAATAGTTAGGAGCCAATTTCTTTATTTCTGAATATGGTGAAAATTTTACCTTCATTTCCCCATTAGATATATAGTATATTAACTTCTTAGCACTTTGGTTTTATTATTTGGGTTTATTATTATATACCGCCATGGAAATCCAATACGGAGACTTTCCTGATCTACTCACCTTGTTTCTTTCTTTTATAGTTATAGCAAGCTATTGGGGCCATTGAGAAAATAAATACTTGTGTTAAATGTTTAGTAAAAAAAATAAATAAAAGTGTGTTTATTTTTATATAGCACGTTGGATCTCTACAATCTTTCCTTTGGACTGCAATTCGGAGCGTGTCTAACTGCATATACCATTCTGTACCAGGATGCTGGAGCCTTGAGGCAACGTTGGTCCATACGATTGCCTCTACAATAATATTTATGAAGAAAATAACTTCATCACCTGTAGCCTATGCTCCTTTCACCATTTAACAATTTATTTATGAAAAACTGAACACATAGAGACCACAGCTAACCAGTCATTGCCTATGGCCTGGCATGCCACACCGCTCCTGTTTGTGCCATAATATGATAGTAAAGCCATATTTATTTATGAAGAACGTAACTTCAAACAACACGGCTAACCAGTTGCCTTTGGCCCCGTGCAGTATATATGTATGTGTACACGGCAGAGTGACGGTAAAAGGCATCCTTAGGAGGGTATCTTAAGGTCATCAGCAGCATCCCTTCGCAGCTCCACTGGAGCCGTAACTTGATAAATTCAGAGGGGCATTTGCCCTTCAAGCTGCAGCCCATTTGCTAGCGGCCTGCTGCCTGCGTTAGGCCTGCCCCTAATCTAATGCCAACTGTCCACCCGCGAAGAAAAATGGAAAAATTGTTTGTGAAAAATGAGCATCCACAACCCCCCCCCCCCCCCCCCCCCCCTTCCCTTCTCCACCCAACCCTCCCTCCCACTCCCATAATCAGAAATACGGTCAAGCAGCAGCCAGCATTTATTGGGCCTGGGAGAATTTCTCATGTTTGGAGCCTCGGAGGAGAAGTAAATGCAGGCAATTATAGCTGAAGTGATTTAACATGCCAGTGTGCTGTTTTCTACATAAGTGGCTCATTGTAAAGAGCAGGCTATGGCCCTGAACACACCAGGCACCCTATAGCACCCGTGCTGCTGCTGCTGCTGCTGCTGCTGCTGCTGCTGCTGCTGCTGCTGCTGCTGCTGCTGCTGTTGCTGCTACTGTTGTGCCTTGGGCCTAAAGAATGATGTTTGACAATGTCTTTGAAGGACCAGGAAACTAAATAAAGGGCAGTTATTGTGTGTTCAGGGTTGTAGTTCTCGGATGTGTATATATATATATATGGTGGAATTGAAAATGAACTTGAGGTTCAAACACGCAGTTGAAGAAATAAATAGAAAATGTGCACAGTTGCTGGCAGATTCGGTCTTGCCTCAGCTGTGCTTTTGTTCATTTATTATTTTCAAAATGATATTATTAATATAATATACAGTGAAATGATAAATATACGGATAGTGAGCCTAGTCACTGCTTTCACAGCATGGAGGAAGATAAAGACAGATAATTAAAGGTTGTCCTTTTCCATTGCCTCATATTTATCTTTTGATGTGAAATCCTTATTACACTGTAGATAATACAACAAAAATAACTCACTTTATTATTTTATTTTCATTTAGCCTTTATTTTACCACGCAGTCCCATTGCGATTCAAAATATTTTTTTCAAAGGAGACCTGGCCAAACATGGCATAATTCCCAGTGGTGGAAATTAAGTATTTTTACTCAAGTACTGTACTTAAGTACAATTTCAAGCTACTTGTACTTAACCCGAGTATTTTCACCCGAGCGTCTCGCTCCTGCCATTATGAGATACATATGGCACTGCTGTAGCCATATGTGATGATAATCCCAAGCGCACCCGCTGCCACTTGGCGCTGGTCCGCCAGAAACCGTAGATAGGCGGCCCGGTCCCACCTGCTGTGCGTTGCCAACCCTGGACTCGCCAACCACGCGAACAGGGCGTCTCGTGGAGCTGGGATATCGCACCCTGACACTACCAACGAGGCAATCGCACCCAAGGGGGGACCCCGACAGAAAGGGCCGGTTTGATACGGGGGAAGCTGACATCACACTGGGTGACAAAAGCTCCCCCACTGAACACCTCCCCGGCATGGATTGCTGAGGAACTGTTCTACAGCTGGACATGCAAGACGTGAGGTCCCCACACTGCCCGACAGGGTGGGCTCCTACACACTGTAACCCTGCAGTGATATTACTACCACCCAAATCACGCGCGCCTGCCTGACCACCGCCGGTCTTCCGGGCGTGGGAGGCACTAACGGGATACCCGGCCTGGCGAGGGCGGGCTGGGGGAACTCGCGCTGCGACCCCAAGGCCCTCGAGCTCCCCCGCTGACAACCTTTGTTGTTGACAGACACAACACCAGGCTCACCAAACACAGACGCAGTGTCGTGGGAGCCGCTTGACAGCACAACATTCTCACGGACAGACCCAGGCCTAGCAACTGAGTGTCAGCCCCTGTCCCCATGAGAAGCGAAACGTGGGGCCGCTTGCGCTTCATTAAAGGCACGTGGCCCACAGCCAAAGGAAACAAATCAGAGCCCTTATCCCGCTGGTGTTCGGGGGGGGGAGTGACCGGAGAGCGAGCTAGACACAGCTAGAAGGCGACGGTTTCATCTAATGTAGCCGATCCCTCGGCCGCCAAGGCTGTCGGCCTTGCAATCACTTGCAATCAGAGACGGATCCAACCAAAGATGTCTGTAAACAAGCGTTGACAGCATCCTAGCCCTCCCTGCGGTTATAGCTTGTGGCTAGGTCAAAAACGAATAACCTCAAAACCTTGCGCGATGTTTCAACGTCAGCTGGCCCTAAGGCCCAACCACCCGACAAAAAAACAGAAAAAACAGCAATTCGAACAATGTTGCTAGTCGCTGCTAATTCTATACCGCGGCGGTATCGGCTTTAACAGCCCACCAGCCACCTGCCGGGCCGACTCGCCTCATGGTGTCGGCCGGGCGGGACACCGTTCCACCATGTCAGAGGCAAAGGACTGATGATACCTGCTTCACAAGCACGGAGCACCAGTGGTGGCTGCAGACAAAATACTACTACTAGTGAAGCACTGCCTCCACTGTGGTGTGCACCCATGAAGGGGTAAATGAATAAATGAACGAAAACTCCACTAACACACTGCAGAATGGACTAGCCCATACACACAAATGTTAAGGCGATGCACACAATTCATAGATTCACAAAAAGCACACCAGCCCTAGGCTTCAGCCCATCCACCCATGAAAATGGTAAACAAGCCCCCGTCAAATCCCCAACATTAGACACCGATTGACCGTCAGCATGAATGGTTAAGAGGAGGGTAGACCTTTTTGTAAAGACAGCCCTCGGCGGGGAACAAGAATGGAGACCCAGCATTGTAGCATTAGCATTAGCCGCGTGCACTAGGATAGTTGGGAAAACATCCAACTCAGAATCATGACGACCATGTTTACCCATGTCCTGCCCCTCGTGCCAATACACAACTCGGCTGTCTCACGGGACAACGAGCAGTATCACACATGCTAGCATTAATGCCTGGCAGCGCAGGCCCTACTTGTGCACGACCTAGCCCGACAGCTAGCCGTCGCGCGACGTCCCTCGATCCATTGTCACAAGACGAGGAAACCCCAGGACAGGCCCGATGCGCTGTTAGGATGTGCCGAGAAGATTCCAGGGGCTGGTGAATCTCCGGCGAAAACCCAACATTGTGTAATTTCTCTCTGCATTTCATAACAACTAGTTCATGGAGTGCACTGCAGCGTCCATGTTGGAAACAAAAAAAGAGGAAGGTAGAGTGTGACCATGTCCGGTGTCTTATAGGAGGACGCTGGGGCGTGGCCTGGTCACATGCATGAGTGCAAATTGTTTATTCATGAGCACAGTAGGTGCTAGGAGATAAGAGTTATCTCACAATGGCAGGAGCGAGACGCGATGACCAGTATGCTATATAACTGGACCACATACCACTTTAACATAACCTTTAATCAGAGCAGCATAACTGGACCACATACCACTTTAACATAACCTTTAATCAGAGCAGCATAACTGGACCACATACCACTTTAACATGACCTTTAGAGGTCAATGGATCCAGTCTTGAATGATTGAATGAACAAAAACCAGTGGTTGTTGTGCCTCTCCATCAGCAAGGACCAACAAACCTTTTCATAAAGGACACAGTGATGAGTGTCGTATTATACAGCCAGTGATGAATCTGAGGGCAGAGTGATATACAGAGTCCAAGGATTTAAGGGTTGAGGCCGCAGCATGCCTATAAATTACATCACCATAGTCCAGGACTGATAAGAAAACTGCTTTGACAACTCTCTTTCTACTAATCAAAGGAAAGCTGGTTCTGTTTCTGTATAGTGTGACAGATCTCCTCCCCCCTCCTTTGGATATGTGAAGGATAGGAGATATATCCGTCACTTAGGTTTTTAGTACTGATAGAACACACCTGCACAGCATTTAGGCACATCCACCTCACATGCACACACACACACTAGCTGATTAGTACTGAATGTACACCTGCACATAATTAGTGGACACACACCTCACATGCACACACAATCGTCCCACACACTACATTAACACTGAGATAGAGAGGAGTGGGTTGAGCGGAGTAAGGTGTTGGAGTAGTTGTGTAGAGATAGAGAGATTTGTATTCAGAGTTGCGAAGGTGAGAGGAAGTGGAAGGAGAGGAGAAAGCGAGATAGGTGTTCTTTGTCTAACGGAACGTAAACCAAATGCGTCCACATTTTTATAGGATTCTATCACATTTTCATAACAATAGCACCCTGCGCAATTTTCATTGAGGTTTCTTACAAATTAACGATGCTCTATGTTGTCCTTTATATGCCAATTATCAGGGTGCGATCCACGGGGGGAGCTGGGTGAGCTATAGCTCCCCTAGATCAGACATCAGCTCCCCTGGGGGTCTCTAAAGCTCCCCTGGGGGTCTCTAAATTACTGAAAATAAATGCTATTTTTGCCATGCATTTCTCATTTTTCTGTAATTATCTGTATCATCATCGTGTATAATGATAAAATTATGCTATTTTGATGTATCATTAATGATTTGCGCACTAATTCACTGTAATAGACAAAAGCATAAATATGCACTGCAGATATACCCTATATCGGCACTGCATATTTACCCTAGTCGTAATAGATGGCAACATGCTATTCTTGCGTTTACCATTCGGAGCGTGGCGGCGCTGCAGCCTGCAGGCACAAATCAAACTTCATCAAACAAGCGTAATGTCGAAACTTAGTTAAATGAAATATCAAAGAAGTAAGCCTTCTTTTACAAAGAAGGCGAAGCAGCCTGCTGCGGGGACTACTTCTGTCACATGCAGATTTTGAGAATTGGGCAAATCTTCACCATCAGGTCGGTGGCGATAATGTTGCATTTGCCTACTACTATAATAATATTAGACTCGATGTGTTTGGCCGTGGACTTGTTGTTCGGTATTGGTTCATCCGTGTGTTTATGTGTAAATAGGACTGTTGTGTGTGGATTTTAGTGTTGAATCAGAGGGGTTAATCTGAGCATGTGTATTTTAATATGTGCGTCTCCATCATGCCTGCAGACCTGTGTGGTGTGGACTATGTGTGGTTCTGTAACGTTACTCATACCCAGAGTCATATTCTATGACTCTGTTCATACCTATAGCCTAATAGGGCCCGTGTCGACCGGGGACGTTTTATGAGTTGTCAGCTCCTGTCTGTCATTCATTTCTAAATGCTATATGCCACAGACGCTGCCGGCGCGTTCCTTTTCCCAGCGCCGCGCCTCGCGTTTTTGCGGCAGTCGCGAGACCCAGGAAAAAGCGCTCTGAGCTCTTTTTTTTATTTTTTTTGTCCCCCCCCCCCCCCCCCACACACACCCGGGAGCTCGCCCGAAAATCATGGTATGGGTCGCACACTTCCAATTATCATTAAAATCTTAAATTGTACCATATGTCCCCCTTTAGACAACATATGTAACGCTACCAGCGCACTTTTGGTAATATAATTAGTTGACCATTCGCGGTCACTATACCGAGGTTGCAGTATTAGTTTACCGCTGTTCAGATCACGTCGAAGAATATAGACACATCCCAGTGACCTGCGACCTGTGCTAACGCTCTTGGGAAATGCAGTGTTGTAGTTTTCAACATTTTCACCTTTTAATTTTAAACTAAAGCTGCCATCTACTGACAACATAAAGTGTTGTCTAATCGTCACCTTGAGAGCCACTTCCGTATACTAGCGTCGCCCCAAACCCATTCTAGAGATTCCCACTTTTTACTGGGTGTGGGGCATGGCCGTATTTGGTCCCAGACAATAAGAGTGACTGCAATTGGTCACTGTGACGTTACTGGACCCTGGACTGGCTGAGATACCCCCTTGTGTACTGACCCTGGATATTGCTCTTGTGTGGACATTTGCATTTTTTTGTATTTGAACCGTGGCGAGCCTGTATCCTATCAGGTTCATCACAATAGGAAGCCAATTTTCTGTCGCAACTTGGAAGCAAGGTTGTCCACATGGCATTTAAATGCACATTTATCATCGAGCCACACATCAAGATATTATTCAGTGACTCTCTCAATGCTAGAACCACTTACGGTAGATATGTGTAAACCATCATCATTCAATGTTTCTGGCTCTAGAAAACAGCATACACTTAGTTTTACTAGCATTAAGAATCTATTTAAGTTTAATAAGAGCTTCCTGGAGGGTAATACAGGAACGTTGTAAGTTCTCAATGGCCAAGTATACAGAGTCAGCAATACAACACACAACAGTATCATCTGCATACAGATGGACTTGACAACCATTCAGCGAAGACACAATTCATTAATATAAATAGTGAAGAGGTCAGTGCCTAGAATTTAACCTTGTGGCACACCTTTAGTTATTGATACAAATGTTGATATAACCCAACTGTACACACTCTCACTGATAGTTACTCTGGGAACCAATCACATGCATTTCTATCCAAACCAATAGTAGCTCATATTTTTAAGAGAGTAAATGGTGATCAACTGTATCAAAAGCTTTTGACATATCAATAAAGAGGACAGCACAGTGTTTCTACTTGTCTAAAGCTGATATTATGTCATTAGTAACTAAAGAGATGGCTAATAATGTGCTATGATTGTCTCTGAACCCGGATTGGTGTGGGCTTAGTACAGAGTGATTTGAGAGAAAGGACTTATCTTGATTATTCACTAAAGACTCCAAGACCTTTGCTAAGCAGGGTAACTTGGAGATAGGATGGTAGTTATTTAAATCATCTCTAACACCACCTTTATGTAACAGGATCACATATATATAGAGGTATAGAATAGTAGTGTGTATAATATGTGTTCTTGTACTGAAATGCTTGTGCAGCTTGCTGTCTGTACTGTCCTTTGTGTTTGCTGTGTGTCGTGGCGTTGCCTTCAAGGTTGTGCTTTTGTGCAAAAGACACAAAAGCATTCAGTGTACACAGATGTGAAATATGTTCTACAGCGGTAGTAGTACATACAATGTGTTCTGCACTAATGTCACACAGTGTCCCTTGGTTATAATGAACAGTACATGTTGCTAGATCTATTGATAAACATGTTACGTTTGCCATGTGTGTGTCAGACCATGCATCACCTACAGATAAAGCCGGGAAAAGTCCTGGAACCACTGTTTGGGGACCGTTTGGGCACCGTATTAACGGTAACAATGACCAGCGGGGACGCTCTCATACAGCTGGTGACAACGTGCCGAGGTGCCTGCTTTCTGTTCATTCAGGAAGAGCTCCGTCCTCGACAAAGTGAGAGAGAGGCGGAGAGAGAATGAGAGCGAATGGACTAAATCCACTGTGTTCTGACCACATGTTTTGGCTAAAATACATAGTATTGTATTGTATGTATAGTATTGTATCATGCCTCGTTTTATAAAATGTCCTTTGGGCGCAAGCATGTTTTTTATTATTTTTTTAAGTCGCCGCTTTTATTATGAAATTCGTGGCTCTCTACCTCACTTGTGTTCAACTTGACCGACCACTGCCCGTGTCTGAGACCATACCATTTGCATCGATTCCCTGGCCGTGCAGACGACCAAGATATTCGCCAGAAGTGGATTAAGAATACCAACCGAAAGGACTTTGTTCCCACTAAAAACAGCACGGTAGGTTTCAAAACGCGTTACAACGTCAAGTGACTTGATTTCTCCCAATGACATTCCTCCAACTCAGGAACTAGGAAGTAAATATCGCGTCTCGTCTGTTGACAACAGTGGATTTATCTCTGCATATCGGTAAGCTCTTAATTCATATACATTACTATTGAAATGCATTTTTACTTAACTTTACAGCATTATTCAAACGTGATAGGAAGTTATGAGTCATCAGCTGTTTATATGCAGTCCGTTTTGCCTTCAGCCCGTGACGGTAGAAGTTTGAGGTGACGTTGTCACAACCGTTACATATGTACAAAATATACTGTCTCATAAATATACTCTTCCAATATATAAATATACATATAAATATATTGTTTTAGATGCTGTTGTCACTATGAATAAAAAATGGGGGACCCTGATGTAAACAAGACAAACGTCTTTCTCTGGTCTGCATCCCCTTAACAATTGTTTGATATTGGATGGTCCCTGTGCTGTTGTTTTTCTTGTACAGAAATACTCTGTAATATCTGTAACACTGGCATGATGGTACCTATGATGGTACCTACATGTAGCTACTGTGGTTAACATTATTACCTGGACTGGCATGATGGTACCTACTGTAGCTACTGTGGTGTGTGGGGGGGGGCATAGATAGTTAATGTGATGAATAACGTTATCTATTGTAGTAACAATGCTCCAAAATGTATTGATTGTTTTTCTGTTTCCCCAGATGCTCAACCTCTGGACCACACATGGTCATCCTCTCACAGAAGCTGTCCGGGGACAACTCTCACACAGCTCTCTACTCTCTGGGCCCTGGACTAGACACCCCTGCACTGTACTAATTACACATCAAAAAATCTACATTCTGTTCTCTATTCCAGGCTAGATCTGACCTTGACTCATATGATCTCCTGCTCTACGCAGATGTTGGCAACATTGTAACAAAATGCAAAATGGACTGCAAACAGGTAGGAATACAGCCAGCCAGTCACAATCAAAACCACAGGCCAGAGAGAGACAATCACAGGCCAGAAAGTGGTACTGTTGGCCAGACAAGGTTAAAATCTTTCTCCGTTTAAACAAACAGGACTCACAACAGAGCAGAAAACTGTCTTGAGCCTGTAAACATCTCTATTGTTAAACCTACATGTATGGGATCCAAGCCTGCTTGATTAATAACAAACACATCTTTCTATAATGTTGTGATAGAGCCTGCACAAGTATTATCTGTTCCAAGGTGATGGAGCCTATGGTAGTAAAGATGTAAAGAGTCTGCGGACAGTGTCTGGTTTTAATGTACTAATGGACTGATGGTCTGATGGTCAGGGAATGTGTGTGTGTGTGTGTGTGCATGTGTGTGCATGCATCTGTATCGATGTATTTCCCATTCATTGTGTTTATGTTTGTGTACTTGTGCATGTGTGATTGTGTGTGTGTGTGTGGGTACTTATGTGCTCCAACTCCTATCATATGTATTGTACTAATAATAGTGTTTACGTTCCATGTGTCCATATCTGGCTGCCAAGAGGTGCGAGGAGCTGGAGGCTCAGCTGAAGGAGAAGGAGGAGGAGAACACAGAGCTGCTGCGGGACCTGGAGCAGAAGAACGCCATGATCTCGGTCCTGGAGAGCAGCATCAAGGAGCGGGAAAAGAAGTCAGCCCGGTCTGCTCCTACAAGCCCGCCCCTCCCCCCGCCAAGGACAGGCAGCCCGAGACCCCCCGCCGCCCAATAGGGTATATCTGCAGAGCCACAGAGCCCAACGTCTGGGCGGGGCTTCGTGGCGTGGACGGGTTTGAGGCGGGGCTTCGTGGCGTGGACAAGTATTGTGGCCTGGACAAGTATTTGTTGGAGTGCGAATGCGGATGAGGGGGGGGGCTCTCTCGCATATAGTAATAATAGAGTATATACATAAACTGTACATTGGAAGAGGTCTACAAATATACAGCACTGTTGGTAGCCTACTTTGTGGAGACGAAGATGATGAGTACCAGTCTTCTCCTCAGACATATAAACTGTACATTGGAAGAGGTCTACAAATATACAGCACTGTTGGTAGCCTACTTTGTGGAGACGAAGATGATGAGTACCAGTCTTCTCCTCAGACATATAAACTGTACATTGGAAGAGGTCTACAAATATACAGCACTGTTGGGGGGGGCTCTCTCGCATATAGTAATAATAGAGTATATACATTTGAGGGGGAATAAACTGTACATATACAGCACTGTTTGTGATCAGTGATGCCAGTAACGCATTACTAAGTAACGCGTTATTGTAATCTGATTACTTTCCCCCGAAAATAGTAATCTAACGCGTTAATCTTTAAAAGCCAGTAATCTGATTGCAGTTACTTGTCCAAGTGGCTGTGCATTACTATTTCGTTACTATCTCATCATAAATTCATAATGCAGGCGGAATGCAGTATTTAATTTCGTTTTCGACAGTCAAAAATACATTTTGAGCTGTTTTTCTTTTGGGAGTGACGTGGTGTGGCAGTGAAAGGGTTAAATACAAGAATGTGTCCCGCGGCGTGACTGGTCCCTCTGTCTGAGTGACTCTGCTTTGGTCCAATCACATTCCCCATCCACAGTCTGCGAATCAGAGGCAGAGTAGGGCGGGTCTTCACAGCACGTCATGTGACATATGCGCCAATCGTGTGACAGCAGGGCTCCGTAGTCGGAGAATTCCACCCCAAAACGCTTGGCAAAATTAAAAGTGAAACCGCAAGATGACTTTTGCGGTTTCTGTTCAGAATTCCACCCCAAAACGCTCGTCTAAACGTAGCCTCAGTCACTAATTCACGGTGGAGGAAACAAAATACTGTCTACCGCTAAAAACAGCACATCCAATTGCATTGAAAGCATCTGGAATCACAACACTAGCCGACGCTTCGACTAGGTACAGGAGGGTTGATGGTGGCAGAGCAAAAGCTCTTATTTGCCAGATTTACAGTTAATTTACATGTTAAAGAGAGACTGATTGTATGTTTATAGAGAGACATTTATAAAAACAATTTAATAGTTACAGTTGATATAATTGAAATAATAGTTCAGCCTGCATTTGTTAGATGTGATACACTGGTTTTGTAAAACCACTGGCTGGCTGCTCTAATGCTGTGAGCATCATAGACTGTTGCTTTACCATACTTGATGGTACAGAAGCTGAAGCACTAGTTTAACAATTTACGTTATGTGCAGAGAAACAAGTTAAAAACAATGTATGCACTTTCAATAAAGCGTTTAAAAAAAACTGTTGGGGGAACGACGACGACTTCGTAACCTAGTTACTTTCAAAGTAACTAAGTTACTCTGATAATCAAGTAATCAGTAAAGTAACTTAGATTACTTTTTAAAGGAGTAATCAGTAATCAGTAATCAGATTAATTTTACAAGTAATCTGTGGCATCACTGTTTGTGATACAAAAAATAGTAGAGTACATTAACCTGGCACACAACATACTTGTTCACATGTCATTTTTCTTTCACTCTAAAGGAAATATGTCTCACATACAGTAGACCCCCAGTAGCCTACTTTGTGGAGACGAAGATGATGAGTACCAGTCTTCTCCTCAGACATATAAACTGTACATTGGAAGAGGTCTACAAATATACAGCACTGTTTGTGATACAAAAATAGTATATAGTAATAATAAAGTATATACATTTGAGGGGGAATAAACTGTACTTTAGAGTGAAAGAAAAATGACATGTGAACAAGTATGTTGTGAGGGGAAAAATGGGCAGACAACGTCCACCCCTCTCACCGGGCGACGTTGCCATAGATGACCTATGAGATCGTCAGGGACAGGAACCGGCAGTGGCTGCGGCAGCGGCACGCCGTTTGCGACTGCCGCCGCCGCCATGAGCTCGGGGAACAAAGCACGCAGTTCCCCCTGCATACTTTCCCCCTCCGAGCCCGCGTCCCTCACATGCAGCAGACTACTGGTCAAGGAGCCACATTCTGATGTGGCTGATAGTAGGGCATCCCGCCGCCGAGTCGGAGGTTCTAACCCAACATCCGCGGACGAGGAACCCCAAGGAGACATCTCACCCCCCTCCAGTGTTACCTGGACGGGCGGGAGACATGTCTCCACCGGGCCTTCAAACAAGAACCTGTCCGCCTCTATCATGTAGTCCTCTGTTTCCATCGGCCATGTAGAGACAGACGCATCCTCATCCGGCTCCAGCAACTCACCAAAACCAGGCCGTTCGCGTCTGCAAGCCACCATCTTGCGACAGGAGCGAGCTGACGCAAAAAGTTTGCGTCTCAAAACCCCTGCAACCAAAGGAGCTGGCCGCCCAACAGCGGACGACTCCCCGGAAGCACAGGAACCAGAGCCGGAACCAGAGCCGGAACCAGGCCATCGCACAGGAGACGGCACTGGTGCACCAGCTCCTTGGAGAGGCAAACTATCCATCAGACACCTACCGGGCGTGGCTGCCGACCACGAGAGAGGCCTCAACCCCGCTCCAAGACGCACGACAGAGGCGGCGATGGAGAACCGCTGGTGAAGAGTGGCGTTGCAAGCGCGACCCTCCGAAGTAGACATTATGACTTAGCTTTTTTCTTTCGAAATATATGAGAGAAGAAAAAAGCAAGAAAAAATTTAAACACGTCTCAACTTTCTTCAGCTAACAACCTCGTCAAGTGTGGGATCTACCGAAGGCACTTCCTTGTGGTGAAAGTGAAAAAGGAGGCGAGTAGGTGACCACACACCTGCTTATGAATGTAAGCGGATAGGGGTGTGGCCAGATGAATGTTGGGATGTAAAGGTACATTGTGGAATTTTTTATTCAGTGCTCGTGCACGAAGTGAAGTGCGTGCAGACTGACGCTGAGCGGAAGCCAGAATGAAATAGAACTGGTTTGCCAGCTACCTTACTAACCGGATCCAACAGGTCAAGACAGAGAATATGCTGTCTGAGCCACTTGCCATCACTAAAGGGGTGCCTCACGGCTCAATCTTGGGTCCTACCCTGTTCTCCATTTATATTAATGATGTGGCGAAGGCTGCAGGCAGCTCTCGGATCCACCTTTATGCTGATGACACCATCCTCTCACTTCCATCGAGCAGTCCTTTCATAACCTCCACCGTCAGACTAAAAAGACCATTGATTGATTGATTGAAAACTTTATTAACAGATTGCAGAATGGGTACAGTACAGTACAGCTCAATACATACAATTGTTAAGGGGATGCAGACCAGAGAAAGACTTTCGTCTTGTTTACATCAGGGTCCCCCATTTTCAATTCATCAGGACATATATGACATAGACGACATACAGATAGACAGTACTGCTACATCTATACATTTATGACATACCAGATTTGCAAATACAGTACTGTTTGTGATACAAAAAGAGTCCAGAAAAGAGAGTATATACATTTGACGTAGAAACTGTACATTGGAGGAGGTTGGGTAGGTGGGGTGGGGTTGAGTGGGTGGGGGGGGGACTGTACATTGGAGGTTGTTGGGTGGGTTGGGTGGGTGGGGGGGGGACACTGTACAACTGTACAAGCAAAACTGTACAACTGTGCTACTCTTCCTAATTTATGCAAATGACATGTCGTCAGCCTGTGACTGCAACTTGTTCCTGTTTGCGGACGACTCAGCCCTGCTGGTCTCTGACAAGAACAAATTGCAGGTTGAAAAAACCCTCAGCACGGAACTAGGCAAAATCTGCATATGGCTCGCTGATAACAAACTATCATTACACATGGGCAAAACAGAGTCCATTCTCTTCGGTTCAAATAACAAACTCAGCAAGACCGACGGCTTCTCAGTTACAGTGGGTGACAATATTGTCACAAGGAAAGACGAAATTACCTACCTGGGTTCCATCCTAGAGGCAAATCTTTCCTGTGACAAAATGGCATCCAATGTAATAAAAAAAGTCAACCAACGAACTAGATTCTTGTACCGGATCTCCTCTCTGGTAAACAAGAATACCCTGAAGACTCTGGCAGGAGCACTCATTCAAGGGTACTATGACTATGCGTGCACCTCATGGTACCAAAGCACCTCAAAGGCGCTTAAAGGGGAACTATTTTACTATTTCTTTCACTATTTGGGCACTTTTACACAATTCCTGTGAGTCTATGGAACACCTCTGTAATATATATATTTTTTTTATTCATTGTTTTGTATTTCTAATCAAGTCCTCAAAAACAGCATTTTTCTACCTCAAGATCTCGAGCTGTTTTGAGCTGATGTGGACTGGGGTGCAGGTGCTGGTGCCTGAGGAGCCACATTAACATGCAGCAGTGACTATATGACATCACATATAGGCACATTTTCAAACGACTCAGTTCAGTGAGGGTGAATATTGTGAGAGGAGAATTGGAAGAATGCGCCAATATGAGAATTTTGAGACATAGATCATATTAATATAAGTTCACATAGCTAGGAAACAATGCTAAACACTCAAAAAGGCCATTTATAAGATAGTTCCCCTTTAAAACAAAATTACAAACATCACAAAACAAACTGGTCAGACTACTACTTGACCTGAACCCCAGAACCCACCTCACCCCTGCCCACTTTGCCAACCTAGGATGGCTTAGAGTAGACGACAGAGTACAGCAACTTGCAATGGGCCTGGTCTACAAGATACACTATACGACCGGGGTGCCCATGTACATGTCAAAATACTTCCCAAAGGTCAGTGAATACCACAACCACTACACCAGAGGAAGCTCAACAAATCATGTTAAACCCAGATTCGGCTCAAACAAGGGACTAAACACGTTTCGCAATTATGCCACAACAATGTGGAACGCCCTACCCAAAGCTGTAAAGGAATGTGAATCCCTGCCCACATTCAAAACCGCCCTTAAAGAGCACCTACGGGAGGCTGCAATTCGAAACTGGCCACCGTAAATGCCCAAAACCCCCACCACCTCCTAATAGACAGTCTCCTCCCCACCGCATGTATATATTCCCTCCCCGCCGTATGTATATTTACCTCCCACCCACCCACCCCCTCCTAATGTACAGTCCCCTCCCCATCATATGTATATACTCTGTCAGGATCTAGGGGTAACAGTACTGTATTTTTGAATACCGCCTATGTCACAAATGTAATAGTACTAAATACCTATATGTCCCTATGCCATAAATGTCATGTATGTTGTGTATGTCATATATGTCTATATGAATTGAAAATGGGGGACCCTGATGGAAACAAGACAAACGTCTTTCTCAGGTCTGCATCCCCTTAACAATTGTATGTATTGAGCCGTACTGTATTGTACCCATTCTGCAATCTGTTAAATAAAGTTTTCATTCATTCATTCATACATTGGAATATTGACAAAACCATACTTGGTCATTTACTGTACATTGGAGGGGGTTGGGTTAGGACATTTACAGGGGCCAGTTTCGAATTGCAGTCTCCCGTAGGTGTTCTTTGAGAGTGGTTTTGAAAGTGGGTAGTGATTCACATTACTTTACAGCTTTGGGTAGGGCGTTCCACATTGATGTGGCATAATTGCGAAATGTGTTAGTCCCTTGTTTGAGCCGAATCTGGGTTTAACATGATTTGTGGAGCTTCCTCTGGTGTTGTGATCGTGGTATTCACTGACCTTTGGGAAGTATTTTGACATGTACATGGGTACCTTGGTCGTGTAGTGTATCTTGTAGACCAGGCCCATTGCAAGTTGCTGTACTCTGTCGTCTACTCTAAGCCATCCTAGGTTGTCAAAGTGGGCAGGGGTGAGGTGGGTTCTAGGAGTAAGGTCAAGCAGTAGTCTGACCAGTTTGTTTTGAGATGTTTGTAATTTTGTTTTTAGCGCCTTTGAGGTGCTTTGGTACCATGAGGTGCAAGCATAGTCGTAGTACCCTTGAATGAGTGCTCCTGCCAGAGTCTTCAGGGTATTCTTGTTTACCAGTGTGGAGATCCGGTACAAGAATCGAGTTCGTTGGTTGACTTTTTTTATTACCAAATGCATCACAAAAAGAAAGCCCCCAGCCCCCCAAGATCCTTTGCTCTGATGACACCGAACTGGAGTTTGTCAAGTCCTACAAATATCTAGGGCTTTGGCTGGACTCTTCCCTTTCTTTCTCCGTTCACGTTAACAATCTTCAGTCTAAAGTGAAAGCCAGACTGGCATTTCTCTTCCGTAACAAAGCTTCCTTCACACGCTCCGCAAAACTCACCCTTGTAAAGATGACTGTCTTGCCCATCCTGGACTATGGTGATGTCATCTATAAAATGGCTTCAAAGATGGCTCTACACAAACTGGACACTCTTCACCATTCTGCCATCCGCTTTGCCAACAATGCCACCTTTAATACACATCACTGTGACCTTTACAAACTGGTTGACTGGTTCCACTCCATTTACAAGACAATCCTGGGCCGCACCTTATCTTTCCTCCCTGCTCCACCTTGCTCATAGCACTTACGGCACAAGATCAAGCGAACTCATCAAACTAAACATCCCAAGATCCAAGACCACCTTCGGCCGAAACTCATTTCACTTTGCAGCAGCTTATTGTTTATTGTTTATTGTTTAAAAGGATCCCCATTAGCTGCCACCTAAGTGGCGAGCTAGTCTTCCCAGGGTCCACACAGAAAGACAACACAAAACACAAAACACAAAACATAACAATACATGAGATACATATGACGATCACAATTCACTTAATTATCAATGATAATCTAAAAACAGTAAAACATTGTAGACATCTTTATAAACATCAGAATATTTTCAGAAAAGGTTATTACATTCATGGGTAGACATGAATATTTTCAGAAAAGGTTATTACATTCATGAGTAAATATTTCATTATTACATTCCTACAGTAGGTATTTCCACTCCCAAATGTAAACAGTATTTGCTCACATATTTAAATAGTGCATTCTTAGGTGGTACTTGAAAGACACTTTGCTATTCAATTTACTAATGTTCAGTGGGCAGTTATTCCAATGATATGACTGGTATGCTTTTCAAGACACTCTTAAACTCGGTGGCCCGGTAGCGCAGCAGACTAAGCGTCTGCCTACCACCGCTGAGACAGTGGGACAGTTTTTGATTTTCGATCGTCTACCCAAGCCGGAAACCGGAAATGGACATTTTGAACCATGGGAATTGTAGACTTTTTGTGGCTATTTTGTAGAGGACATGCATAGCTGTCCGAACTACACTTCCTGTCACATACTATGGTGGTTCAAAGTTCAGCGTTCTGAATGAATCATATCAATAATTGTTCACGATAATAAGCCACAAAAGGTAACGTTTTTGACAAATATTGAAACGCAGTTAGTTTCTCCTCCCTATTGTTAGCATGTAGGAACAATTAGATCTGAAATTAGTTTCAAAACGGTTGCACTGTGGGGAAAATTAAAAAGTACACTAGATTACAGTAGATATCATTATCTGTTCTTATGCACGCCTGGTGATACTAAATCCAAATTGAACTCGGGCATTTGAAAGATAATATAATATATGTATATATATATATATAAATGTGCGAATTGGCTATAATAAGGTAATGTATAAGCATCTATTCTATATTCTATAATAATATTTCAAATTGCATTGGTCCGGATGGGAGAATTCAGTACTGTATCTATAGAACCTTCGGTTTTATCATCTTCCCTTTATTAATTTCCTTCGATTTTTTGTACACATGATCCCAAGAGGGTACTGAACAAGATCAGTGGCAGTTTTCTAAGTTTGGTCATTATTTTCATGGTGTTATTCACTGTCAAAGATGCAAAGAAAAATCATAATTCATATTATCCTTTGTTTCATCACAATTTAAGCAAGCCTAGTAATAGACACAATATTTCTGACACTGTGAATACATTCCCTGAGGTCCATAGATGTACCTATATACCAAGAATATGCAAATAGCCCTTGTAGAAGTTGAGCAATATTCCATTTACCTAGGTATATATTTTATGCAGATTTTCACATTGTGTGGAACAGGTTAAGATAATAATAATAATTTAATAATAATTTAGGACCTGCTCAGAGGTCATCAATCGGCATGCATGCTGATGCATGTATGCGATTCGTCTCTGCGATTAACCCATCCCGTCGTCCTTCCCCCCCAAGGGCAGCCGGGAGCAGACAGGTCCAACGTGAGCCGCGCCAGGGGACCAATCCAAGTGCTCCTGTCCGTCTTCGTCAAGGACGCCACAGCGTTAGCGATCTTGTTGTTGTGCATGTTTTTCCATTGGGTTTATCTTATCGGGGGGGAAACCCTTGCGGGCACGGGGAGAACATGCAAACTCCACACAGAAAGGCCTGGGAGATACCCCACCTGGGTAACTGGCATCATGTAAACCTGGTCCCCAAGCGGGAATTGAACCCTGGACCTTCTTGCTGTGAGGCGACAGTGTTTAACCACTACACCACCGTGATGGTCAATTTGAGAATAATATCAACAGTCAGGTAAATGTGTAACGAAGTCACGGTTAAAGCAAACTCATCTCTCTTTGAAGTTTACAATTAGGCGTGTGGGTTTAACCTTGGAGTTAAGGCAAAGATTGGGTTAATAAACAACTTTTTAGGTTACAGTTTTGCTAGCAAGCTTATCCATGCGAGCCAATGCGAGCCGATGAGAACACGCATCATGCATATAATGCTTACAGGACCACCCCCTGGGCGAAACACCATGTTGTCAGGGGGTCCCCTCCCCACACACAAACAAAATGTGCACACACACACACACACACACCACTAACTTAACACTCCTGTTAAGCGCCTTCTCTGCATGTGCACCATAACTAACAGCATTAGTCAGACGATTTGGCAGACACTATCAGAACCAGACACCCACACTATCCTCTCCTTTCCCTCTCCACTCCTCATATCTGCTCTCCTCTACCTATCCACTTTTCTCCTCTCCTCTCCATTCCTTCACTCCTCTCCCTCTCCTCTTCTAGCCTCTCCTTTTCATCCTAGAGTATCTCCTCTCCTCCTCTCCTCTCCTCTCCTCTCCTCTCCTCTCCTCTCCTCTCCTCTCCTCTCCTCTCCTCTCCTCTCCTCTCCGCTCCTCTCCGCTCCTCTCCTCTCCGCACCTCTCCTCTCCTCTC
>NC_140183.1:68200268-68217768 GCF_963971535.1 Notolepis coatsorum
TCTCTCTCTCTCTCTCTCTCTCTCCTCTCTCTCTCTCTCTCTCTCTCTCTATCTCTCTCCTCTCTTCCTCTCTCTCTCTCTCTCTCTCTCTCTCTCTTCTCTCACTTCTTCTCCCCCGGCCACCTGGCCCTTTCTCCTTACCATGGCCCTTTCTCCTCTATTTTCTCTCTTCTATATATCTCTTTCTCTCTATCTTCCATCTATTTCTCTATCTATCTTTCTCTCTCTAGCTCTCTTCCTCTATTTCTTTCTTCTCTCTCTCTCTCTCTCTCTCTTCTCTCTCTCTCTCTCTCTCTCTCTCTCTCTCTCTCTCTCTCTCTCTCTCTCTCTCTCTCTCTCTCTCTCTCTATCTCTCTCTCTCTCTCTCTCTCTCTCTCTCTCTCTCTCCTCTCTCTCTCTCTCTCTCTCTCTCTCTCTCTCTCTCATTCTCTCACTTCTTCTCCCCGGCCACCTGGCCCTTTCTCCTTACCACCATCCCGTTTGAAGTGTCTTGTTCCCTGGCGCCTGACAAGTATAGGGGAGGGACGCGCCTGGATCGCTATCTAAAAGCCTATAGCCCGCTGCTGCATACAGGGGATATTATCAGACCACTTAGAGAGGGAGGCCTGTGGGGAGAGCGAATAGATCTCTGTGGTGTGATTTGGTGGAAAACATTCATTTCTATTCCTCTCTCCTCTTCTGGTTCGGAGAGTATAGGAGGTAATCCCCCACTTTTAGGTAGAATATGAAATGTGAAAGTGTTGAGCTCAGACGGTACATGGTGAAGAATTTGGAGGAAGTGCTACATGTTGGGATTTGTTGCGTTAGCCATCACATTGAAGTTGAGAAACTGTTGCCGAATGTTTGACTGAAGCAAATAAGATATTCTTAAAGGAACAGGACAACATTATGGGAAATGGGCTTACTGTCTTGTCTTCTCCAGAGTCAGTCAATAAGATATATATATATATATATATATATATATATATATATATATATATATATCGATTTTCTCTCTGTGCGTTCGGTAGAAAGCTATCCGGCTGCAAGCTAGCTTAGCTTAGCACAAATGAATGGAAGCAGATATGGACCAGCTGCTATCTGTTGGCCAAAAACACCTCTCCCGGAGTTTTTAAGCTAGGCTAGCTGATCTGTATCCACTTCCATTCATTTGTGTTAAGCTATAGCTTGCAGCCAGATAGCTTTTGAACACACACAGAGGAACTTGGTATCTATCGTCTTCACTTTTGTGAAGTACTGTATCACAAAAAGGTATGGTTAATTTTCTTTGCAAATATTCCTCCTTACATTGCCTGAAATTGTGAATTTGCACATGCAAGTGTATCATAGTTTGCCATGTGATTGATAAAGGTTTCCATTTTTACAAGCTGCATGCCAGTAATAACAAATGTGTACATGTATCATATCCGTTAGTATTCATTGCAAATATACTGTATGATGCCTTGGGAAAAAACTAACTCCAGAGACATAAAGATGATCCAGAGGCACTCTTTATAGTCTATATCACCCATTGTTGGTTTTCTATAATCCTATCTCTTTTTGTCACATAAAAATGGCATGATTAGTGTCTCTCCGTCAACAGAGAATGAGTTAATCATTTCTAGAGCAAAAAATAAGCCATGGTTTACGACCCCCGTCAAATATATGGCTGTGGCTGCAATAAAACGTCATAATTTCCCCAGTGCATGATACCTGACAGACATACAGTATGAATATTTCTCTCTTTCTCTTTTCTACCAGTGTGTGTATGAATTAAAGACAATAGCTGGAAACAGTCTTAACGGAGCAGTTATCAGATGTGGAAAATTACATATCCCCCTGGGAGGATCACAAGATAATATTGGGGGAGTGTGCACAATTATATTTCTTATATAAACAAATTGTATAGATATAATGTAATTTATGTATAATGAATGTATAGAATTTTCAATAAATGTTTTTTTGTGAAACAATGACATGTGGATATGCTCCCACCAGTAATTACTCGGTTGTAGTATTTGCGATAACAATTACATCTTCAAACAGGTAATTAACTATATTTAAGAGATAACATTTAAAAAAAAAAAATAGATGTGTCTTAGGCAGGGCGGTTTCAAAAGTATATAATAATGGCGTTTCGAAACCCAAGGACTACTTCCTTTGCCACTCTCCCATACATACGCATAACACCGACTCAACATCGGCTCAAAGTGTTGAAAAACGAGAATAAAAGCAGTGAATATTAAACAAAGTCTCCTGTTCAGATACATTTAAACACTTTTGGACAATGTTAGCATGGTGTTATTCACCGTGAAAGATGAAAAAAAATTATAATTTATATTCTCGTTTGGTTCATTACAATTTACTCAAGCATAGTAACAGACACAATATTCCTGGCACTGGAAATACATTCCCTGAGGTCCATAGATATCCCTAGATACCAAGAACATGCAAATAGCCTTGTAGAAGTGGATCTTCCATTTACTTTGGTATGTACTTTTTTTCAGATTTTCTGAAAATATGGCTAGAGCTTAACATGTTAAGTATGATTTCGGAGAATACGCGAACACTCTTACCTTTTTACGTTGAAAGACAAAGTGTAAGTGTGACCGACGGGGACATAATATTTAATTGGCTTTGTTTACAATCTTTCCACAGCAACTCACCATGTCAATAACATCCGCATGTGGCCTTGTTTTTATTCCTATGCTCTAAAATGCCGGTCATTACAGTGAATCAGCAGACATACAAAGAAAGTACGATGCCACATTCTCTGCAAAAGCTCCCCACAGGCCACATATCTACTTCTGCAGCTGCCCCCCGCCCGTTCCTCACAAACACAAGACGATCAGGCGCAGAGGGAAAGGAAAACCCAAATTGGTCCAAATTGGAATTTAAAGTGCACTCCGTACCTCTACTCAGGCGCGCCCCCCGCCCCCAGTACATATCGCTGTGGCTATTTCTGACACATTTAAAGTTGATGGGAGAGGACATTGAGCGCAGTGAAACAGCCCTCCCCAGGAACATGGGGGCCTCCATAAATATTACATTACGCAGCACTCCGACCACAATAAAACTTTGCCTCTCTGCTCTCGCGGCAATAACGGCTTCCTGAATGGCGGTGGCAGTAGAGCAACCGCACAGTGTCAGTTCCATCAGAGCTAATCAATTCCACTATGTCTTCATTTCCAAGGAACAGCACGTATTGCCCCCGCGAGCGGGCGGTGGGAGGGCTTGATTTATGAAGCGCGGGGCCGCGGACGTCGTGGGTTTAGAGAATTCACCTCGAATCAGACCCCCAATGCCACAGAGATAAAAGCAAGGAAAGAAAAGCGGTTTGTCCTCAAGTGGGTTGTGTTGTCTTGGTGTGTGTTTATGTATGCATGTGTGTTCACGTGTGTGTGTGTGTGTGTGTGTGTGTGAATGTGCGTGTGTGTTTGTGTGTGTGTGTTTATGTATGCATGTGTTCATGTGTCTGTGTCCATGTGTGTGTTTGTGTGTTCATATGTGTGTGTGTGTGCATAAATGTGTGTGTGTGTGTGTGTGTGTGTGTGTGCGTGAATGTGTGTGTGTGTGTGTTTATGTATGCATGTGTTCATGTGTGTGTGTGTGTGTTTATGTATTCATGTGTTCATGTGTGTGTGTTTATGTATGCATGTGTTCATGTGTGTGTGTGTTTATGTATGCATGTGTTCATGTGTGTGCATGTGTGTGTGTTCATGTATGCATGCATGTGTGTGTGTGTGTGTGTGTGTGTGTGTGTGTGCGTGTCCCTCTGTCATTGTAGCTGTGTGTCTTTATGCATGGAGCTCTCAGAGGAGTGTCCTAAGGGGAGATAACCTTGTAGAGCCATCAAACAGGCCACAGCCGTGATTTACTGAGCTCTCTGCCAGGCCGCCACCATCCTATTCACCTCTTATGATCAACACAGAGCTGTGTGTGTGTGTGTTTCTCTATGTTTGTGAATATGTGTGTATGTGTGTGTGTTTGTCTTTGATTGTGTCTGTGTGTGCGTGTGTATTTTTTGCATGTATGTGTGTGTCCACATTTCCGTGTGCATGCCTGTTCACATCTGTATGTGTTTGAGTGTGTCCGTGTGTGTGTTAGAATGTGCGCATACATATATTAGCGCACGCACAGGCCTGTGATGTGTTCTTTTTCCGTGTGTGTGTGTCTGCTTGTTTGTGTGCAGTCTTCGTCTTGCTGTTGACAGACCCATTCCGCTCCCCTTTATAATGCCCAGCACGTCAGAAGCCATAAAGCCAGAGATGGGTGCCTTTTGATGAGAATAAAAGTGTTGTTTCCCTCTGAAATATTGTTTGGCCTCGGGCTAAAACCTGGGACCTCGGCTCTGAGACCCACAGGAGCCACTAATGGAACAATTAAAGGACGTGGAAATGGAATCACTTGTCCTCAATTAATGTTTCATAACAGCGCACGCTGGAAATGACGGGATACTCTTCCCCTTTTACATCTGAGGAAGGTGTAAATCTGTAGCGGCGATTTCAGCGGTATTGTATGTGTATATGTTTTCATTTTAGCCTATAGTGGGAGAAGCCAGAGGCAGATTCCCACTACAGTAGACAATCCAAGTTATTATAATCAAATCCAATTGGTTGTATTGGTTGATGTTTTATGGTGCACTTTTAAATTATTTTAGACAGGTACCACTACAACAACAATCATACTTTCTATGTCAGTTGAAAACCTCATATCTCCAAAATCACCTTAGTATATTTGAGACTTTTTTTTTGGTTTCTGCGTTACAACCTATAGGGAATCATGTACATTTTCAATTGAATCCGAAAATCATCATAACTGGCGTTATGAGTAGAGATGTTCTGATCAAAAATGTTCCTTTCCGATCCGATACCTAAGCTTTGGGTATTGGCCGTTGACAGAGTCACCTGGGGAGCAGCAATAATGGGTTCATGACGACAAGGTCCTCTCTTTAGCCTTTAATCGGTGTGGTTTATTCACATTTCATATGCACCATGAGACCTTCTCTCTGTGAGAGGCGACAGAGGAAGAGATCGAGGGGATTAAAGTAATGCCCCCAACAAAAATATGTACATATAGTTTAGGATGTTGTGCATCCCTGGGGACAATCACTTTGGATCTTAAATAAACTGTTTCAGAAGTATAGCTTTAGAAAAAAAAGTGGTTTTGCTGCACAACTTGCCCCCGGTGCGGGGTAAGTTGTGACATTAGAGAGAATACACTGGGGTAAATTGTGCCATTGATAATTTTACGTAAAACAGATCATTTTAATCTCAAACGCGGTAAAAGCATCCTGCAGATCTTCATCTCCTTTCCAACCTGACGTATAGTCTTCCCCTGTTGCACCTCTTTCACTGCTCTTTCCAACTTCTCAAGAGGAGTTGAAACCCTGTCTTCCGTTTGTATATCTGCGTGGCATGATGGATTTTGGTCTAAAATTAAGAATATCACATAGTTTTAGTGATCAAATGCAAGAATGCAATGTACAATAACAATAAAATACAATAAAGTAATATATATAGTTAATAAAATAAGTTGGGGCAACTTAACAAAGAGAATATCTGGCACAACTTAACCCAGGCCCTTTGGCACAAATCACCCCAAGCCTACCATTTTGAAAAAAATGCATCCCCCAGCTGTTTTGAGCTAGCATCATGCTAACTGTATAGACTCATGGTGCAGCTTACTAAATCACTAAAACATGTGTGAACTGTTTTCAAAGTTGTCTATAATTGTTCAAACACAGCAATCAAAAAACCTTGATCATACAAATTTTACTTTGGAGGGCAAAAAACATTTTTTTTTACTTAAATGTTCTTACCTCTCAAGCCAGGTGTCTCCCTTCTCTGCAGGTTGAGTGAAATTGATGCCTCTTCAAAAATATGTTGTCACATGACCAACTTCTTCTATGGTTTTCTAGATAACAGGGGTGGAACTACATGCCCCTTGGCACTACTCACCCCACTCTCCCCTACTGTTTTTTAGTAATAACTAGAAATCAATGGTATTTATTCAACAACAGGTGATTGTATAGATTAGTATTAGTATCATTAATTGACAACTATGCTCAATGAGTTCACCCACGGAACGGTTGTTGGGACATTGGTTCTGCACAGACGTTATACGTTGTTGCACTTGCCCAGTCTGCTCCGGTTCAGTTAGCTAGTAGCAGATACTCTGGCTAGTAGTAGCGTGTATGTTGTGATTTTCGATGCAAAATAAATATTCAACATTCTCTTTTGAGACGCCGCCTCAGACTCTTATCCTTTGGCACTAAAAGCTAAACATTGTCACTGGTATGGCTGTCCGCAACATGTCATTAATTGTGTGGGAGAGGTCGATCAGTGACAACACTTAGGTTAGCCATGTTAACGTGAGCTAGATGGAAAGACTGTAACGTCACTGGTGAAAAAGTGATTTACCTTGGAATACTCCAGTCCTTTGTACTTTGCTTGCAGGTATGCAGCCATTATTGCTGGATTATGAATAGTCCCAACTTTAGCCAAGGTAACGTTAATCTAAAACTAGCTTTTCAGCTAGCTCTTAAGCTAATGCTAATAACACCAGCAAACGAACACATCAGAGCTCCCGTCACATTGCTCTGTCGGGACGATGGCATTTAAGAAAGTATCTGCTGTTAAAATGACAAACAGCATTGACACTTTAATTCACGGTCGATTAAAAACACGTTTGTTTTATAATGCTCACTCTCAGCAGGAGGATACCGCACGTGTTGTTGATAAATTACGTCATATGGTATCGGAGCATAGAATTGAAGGGTACTCGCCGATACCAGCATTTTAGGCTGTATCGGAGGCATTGCCGATACTGGTATCGGTATCGGAACAACTCGTTATGAGGTTAACAAAATAGTAAGTGAACTAAATTAAATAATGCTGATTAAATTACATAAGCAACAGCAGGGTAATTGTGGCACCACAAACCCCAAATGTAAAATCAGTTGCTTTAGGCCGGAAACAGGAAGTATCGGGGGGCGCGTGAGCCTCCCACGCGTTACTCCTCGCCACTGAGAGTTCGAGCTGCTGCGGTGAAAAGATGCGACAGGCTGCCTCCTCGTGTACCGGAGGGGACACGTGATGCAAGGCTTCTATCCTCACTACAGCCGACCAGTGGGAGGCATAGTCTAGCAACGTTCAAGACAGGGGAGGGAAGAATTGGAAATACGAAATTGGGATGGGAGAAAAATAGAAAATGTGGATAAAAAGTGGATAAAAAAAATAATAATCAGTTGCTTTAGTTTGTTTGTTTGTGTCTGTTTTTGTTTTAAAGTGCAGTTCACTGAGCGGTGCGTCAGCAAGGCACACAGAATCCTGAAAGACCCCAGCCACCTGAACCACAAACTGTTTGAGCTCATGCCATCGATCTGGCAGACGGTACCGCAGTCTCAGGTCCACATCCAAGAGAACACTGTACAGCTACTGCCTACTTCCACCGGGCAAACAGACTACTGACGGAGAGACTTTAAATCATCACACAAGCATAGACACAAAAGCCCCATAACACTATGGCGACCGGCGGGGCACGGCGATTTAGGCTTCAGAGGATAAGATAAGATAAGATAAGATATTCCTTTATTGATCCCCTTGGGGAAATTCAGGCATCATAGCAGCATGGGGGGGAGGGGGGAGGGGTACAGGTAGTAAAACAACACAGTATACAGGTAGTAAAAGACAACACAGGCAGTGTAAACAATTTGATCAATATGGTCAATATAATTTACTATCTGACTAGCTGAGGAATATTCACATTATTCACAGTGTCACATGAGGTGCAGTATGCAAGAGGTAGTGTTATAATAATTTACTATCTACTGAGTATACTGTACATTAATCAAAGTACCAGGGTAGTCTACTTTGTCCCCCTTGGGTTCCTATAAGTCCCAGGTCAATGTCTGGTAGCAGTCGCTGTCGCTGCCCCCTGTTGTGGGGCCTGGAGGCTGCTAGTCGCTGCCCACTGTTGTGGAGCCTGATGGCCGCTGGTATGAAGGACTGTCCGAGGCGGTTAGTTGAGTGTCGGGGGGGGATGAGTCTGTGGCTGAACGAGCTTCTCATCTTGACTAGCTCGTCGTAGAGGGGGTGGTAGGGGTTCTCCATGATGGCATCCAGCTTCCTTATCATCCCCCTCTCTACCATCACCTCAAGTCTAGGTAGCTCGACTCCCACCACGGAGCTAGCCTTCCTCACCAGCTTGTTGAGCTTGTTGGTGTCCCTTGAGTTGATGTAGCCTCCCCAGCTACAAACAAACCGATGTACTTTCTAAGAGCTTTATATATCATTTATAGTATTGCTATCTGTCCATTCTCATTGTCACTTGAGTGCATAACCCGTGCCTTCATAATGGCTTAAAGAAAATAAAAATCCATCTGGGTTGGTTGTCATTTTATAGCGTCGTGAATATAAGGTATATCGCGGTTTTAGTCTAGGCTTTTCTGCAGGAGGCTGCAAAATAGGCTAAACGTTGGCGCTGTTATATCAAACGCCATTTCTGCTGTATATATACGAATGAAATAAAACAAACTGCGTAGCATCCAGACTATTATAGAGCATCTATGGATGAAATGGGGGTGGCGGGGAACGCCGATTACTATTATTGATTAGCAATACAGTGTGCGTTCAATATAGCATTTTCATTGATAGATCACGTTACATTATAAAACAATGTCCATCCAGCTGTAATTTGGGGTAATATTATCCTACCGTCAAGCCATGTGATCGCCGGCAGCATTTCCTCACCAGTCATCGGATTCTGGTAGATCGATATGCACATTGGCTAATCATAAATCCCATTATTCCACGCTGAAAAAAACGCTCGGCAAGCTGATCCAAGATGGAGGGGCTTCGTTTGGAATCAAGGATCTGTGATCCGCCCACAGAACTGTACTTGCATTTTTTTTAAATCCACATAATGATACTGCAGTGGAGCGATGGCGCCCCTAAGCGGGTCTGGCCGGTATTGCATGTTTCGAAAATCAAATATGTGAAAAGATCCTGATAGTGGATCGGGTACCTAAGAAGCGTTATAAATATGGAATAAAACAATAACAACTCGTCACGTATATACTCGTGGCTCTAGTCCACAACGCTCTTTTTCGAAACACGTATATATACGCGGACGGACGCCATAGTGTTAAGTGACTTACACGCCACACGAGCACACACACACAACCACACACTTCTGCTACTTACATTGTAAAATCCTTTTTTTTGTTTACAAGGAAATAAAACATATACCTTGTATTGTATAGTTTGTATAGATCATTGTGTATTGGTTAAACACTTTAGATGTTTGGGAGTTGAAGTATTCCCTACCATAAGCCAAACGGTGAAACACAATTACATAGAAATCCAAAATTCAATCAAATACGACTTTGACAGGTGGTCAAAACTTAAAAACTCAGTACAGGCACCAGGGGCGGATTTAGGATTGTAGGAGATCCGGGGCTTAGCTCAGATGGCCCCCCCCCCCCCCCCTTTTTTTTTTCTTTTTTTAATTTTTTTTTTCTTTTTTTTTTGAATTTAATGAACCTGTACGTGCAATTTCCTGCAATATAGAGCCTTCAATCTTGACCAATAAAGCTGCTCTTTTCACTATAAAACTCAGTTAACCATAACGTAGTTATGGTTAGATTTATATATTGGGGGGGGGGTATATCATATTTTTTATATAATCAAAAAGTGGTGGAGCAAGATCATACCTTTGCTCCCCCAAGTTCAATAGTGGGAGAGCAGAGATGCTCCGAATGCTCTTATGGCCAGGCGTCTATGATTCACTGATACAAAGTAAAATAGTGCAGTGCAATAAAATAGTTAGTCAAATAGAATAAAATAATGCAATAGTGCATTGCAATAAAATAGTTATCATCGTATTTTTTCGGGAGGCCGGTAAGGAGTGCATTACAGTAGTCGAGTTGGCTTGAGATAAAGGCATGGATCTGGTTTTCAGCGTCCTTTTGATTTATAAATGGCCGTACTTTAGCTATGTTTCTAAGGTGGAAGAATTAAGTTTTTGTCAACTTGTTGATTGTGATTTAAAGCTTAGGTCTGAGTCTACCATAACACCAAGACTTAACTCACTCAAATACAGTTAGCAGCTGGATAGACCACAGATGGAAATTAGCTTCTGCTAAATCTGGTGCAAACATATTTTCATGTAACAATGATGAATTGTAAAAAAAAAAAAAAAAAAAAAAAAAAAAAAAAAAAATTAAATAGATTCGGGGCTTTTCAGAATACATCCGGGGCTTGAGCCCAGGTAGCCACCCCCTAGCTCCGCCCCTGACAGGCACGGGTTTCAATAGTTAAGATGGATGTCTTACCTAGAATCAACTTCATCAGCTCAATGCTACCGTTACCCCCCCCAGATGGTTACTGGAAAGAATTACACTCTTCCGCATACAAATTTATTTGGAATAACAAACCACCACGTATAAAAAGATCCACCGCACAGAGAAACAAAGCCGACGGAGGGATGGCATTTCCAAATTCTTTCCACTATTTTAAGGCGTACACTTTAAGACCACTGACAACCTGGTTTGAACCCCAAGCATCAGTATCCTGGAGAAATTTAGAAGTAAATATAGTAGCACCACATAGACTGCAGGACATAGTATACACCAACGTATCAATTAAGCAATGCAAACTGAAATTTGGCCCATAATTACTCATGCGATCCGGATATGGCGTGAAACACAAAAAAAATATTCTAACCCGCATAAATGGCATAATCATACTCCCTTATTCAATAACAATGCACTACTGATTGGAAAACGACCTATAAGATTCCCTAGATGGGAAAAGCAAGGCATACATACATTAGGGGATGTTTTCAACAAACAGGGTATTTGTAGTTATGATGAAATAGAAAAAAAATGTAATCTCACCGGTTCCACATATTATTTTTACGCACAATTATTGTTATGTTTGAAGGCTCACAGTGTTCCATTAAGGATACCAATTGTACACCACAGATACCACAAATTCTTCTATGAAAGAGAGACATTGAGAGGTTTTGTATCAGATTTTTATCATCAATTACTAACGGCCTCGTATGAAACCCTCCACCTAGACTCTGTCTGGAAGAGGGATATACCAGACCTGGAAAAAGATTTTGATTGGGAAGAAGCCTGGGCAAATGTTCGACTTGCATCAAGGAACCCGGACCATCAACAAATCAATCTTAACTATATTCATAGGACATACTTGACTCCTATAAGACTGAACAGAATGGGTCTTAAACAAGACTCCAAATGCTCCTTATGTACAAATGGGGACGAGGGGACATTTATGCACATGTACTGGGACTGCCCACCAGTTAAGATATTCTGGAAAGAAGTGACCCAGCAATTATCAAATCTCTTAATTCTGAATATACCTGTACACCCCTCTGTATTACTGCTGAATGCTGTTTTTGAGTTTGCAGTACCTATACAGCTAAAGAGATTGGTTTTATCTGGTATTACAGTGGCTAAAAAACTGATAGCATCACGATGGTTTCAACCGGAAAAAATGTGCCGAAAGGTCTGGGCCCTCATTTATCAATTTTTCTCAGAAAATATTCTATTTTCATACGTAGGCACAGAATTTAGAATGTGTGCACGCACAAAAAAAACGGGACTTATCACACGTGCGTACACAGGTCCTATGCACACCTGTCTTGATAAATATGACTTTGATCCTACGTTTGAGCTCGTGCACTGTTTTAAGTATTTGCATACCAGAACCGCCCCGATTAACCATATACGGTAATGGAACACCCCCATGAAATGTGGAAGAGTGGACTAACCCGAGCGAACTCTGAGAGACTTCACTGAGAGCGAGATTGATCACAGAGGTGACGTCCAACCAACAAATTGAACGTATACAGCATTTCCCGTTGTGAACAATCTTATTTGGAAACATGACACACAGAATAATAGTATTTAGCGTTTTATTTTAAACAATATTTAATCGTATGATTATAGATATTTTTAGAGAATAAATAAATCCAATGAAGTTGCCAAGTTCACAGACAACTCTGCGCTCTAATGCCTATTATGTGCGCTCGTCATGAGCCCGTTCTTGTCAGAGTCATATGGCTTCAGTGGATAACTATGATCTGCATTTAAGTGAATATGAATGAGACTCCGGCCACCGGCACATTATCAGCCAAAATGCGCATCGCAGATTATCTGTACATTGACCAAGTGGAATCCCGTTCACATTACTGATTACTGTTGGAGCAAACTCTGAGAGATTGTTCACAGAGGCGCTGCCGAACCAAGATATAATATGATGTGTATAATATAATGTGTGTAGAGGCATATGATACAATCTATTTTGTTGTTGGCATTAGGCAGCCTATATGAAGTTCATATAATAGCAGCCAGCCCATAGCCTACATTATGCAACAGTAACTTGCGCATATAATAACACACAGCCCTGCGAAGCCTGCATACAGTAAACTAACTTGATCATTAATCTAGCTGTTGTATCTTTACGCTTATGAAAACATTAAATAATATGTATAGGCTATAGGCCGTCGCTTTAGCCTATATTCTCAAATTGCATTTAATGGCTGAATGAATGAATGAATGAAAACTTTATTTAACAGATTGCAGAATGGGTACAATACAGTACGGCTCAATACACACAATTGTTAAGGGGATGCAGACCAGAGAAAGACTTTTGTCTTGTTTACATCAGGGTCACCCAACTCGAGTCCTCGATATCCTCGCGGACGGACCAGTATACCTTTATATCATATCATATTCATATTCATATCATAGTTTACTCTATCAGCCTACCAGCATGTAATACGTTCTTTGTTAGAACTCAACTCGTTATTATTTTGCGCATAGATTGCAGAAATACGGGGACGTTTTGATTTAGGCTTTGACACAGAATACAAGTCATGATATCACCCACACGATATATGCTCTGTGTCCAGAGCATGTATGCTTTTCATTCATTTAAGACACATTTATTGCAAGGGTTTTGTATACACATACACTCAACAAATAACCTTTGTCTGTTCTCGTTGCAATGCGTTTATATCGTGGGTGTTCATATGACTTGTATTCTGCTTACAGCTTCGGGGTTCCACTTATTACGTTTAACAATGGCAAAGCCTTTTAAATATAATCAAAACGTTCCCGTATTTCTGCAATATATGCGCAAAATAATAACGAGTTGAGTTACGCGGAGCGCAGTCAGTGCTTATTTCGGCGTTGTAAAAATATTCTACCACCGGGCGCCAACTACGCATGGTCCGACCTGTGCTTAAATATACGCACAAAGTCAAGCACAAGTTCAAATTGATAAATCCCACACTTTGCTTAGAAATGGTCGTACGCACGGCTTAAGCACATATCCGTGCGTACGTCACGTTGATAAATGAGGGCCCTGGATTCTTACATATCTCGATGTGATTTATCTAGAAATATCTACAGCAAGAATTTTGGGTCTCAATGAATCTAAATTGACAATGTGGTTAGAAGTGGTGGAGAGGATAAAAGCTAGCATATAATGGTAGTATCTGGTTAGGAGCAAATGATAATGGATGGATTATCCATTGGGGGGTCCAGTGTGGGGGGTGCGAGCAAGAGCAAATGTGTGTAGGGTAATAGATAGCAGGTATTAGGGGTACATCTTGTATAAGACATTGATCTAAACGGTGATTTAATTGGATGTGCACTGTTAATTAATGCTTGTATATCTAATCGTGTGTTGTCATGTTTGTTTATGTGTTTGTTTAAAAAATAATAAAAAAAATAAAATACAAAAAAAGATCATTGTGTATTGTTGTTTACAAATCTACTACGGTTGAGGAGCCGGGAACAACAAGCATCTAATTTTTTTCTGAATGTACTGTATGTATATGTATGTATTTATTATATTTATGTATATGTATATTGTAGATTTTGTATAGTGTTTGGTCTTTATTGTTTTAACATTGTGTACTGTATGAAGCACAATCTTAGGGGGCTCATACAGAAGCAAGCATTTCACTGTAATGTGCCTTACAGTATATGTTACAAATAAAACAAAACTTGAACTTTAAACTTTAAACTTTAAATAAACTGTGGCAATAATATAATCTGAATCTGAATCAGTTATGTGTCACCCAGTAGTGGCAATGTTGCTGAGCCGTTAGCACTCAACTAGTTGGAGGCTAATTTAACACGTTGGGTGCCATTCACGTAATATTACGTTTTTGGTTCGTTTTTTTTTTTTTTTTATCCTATTCAATGACAGGGACTCACTCACTCGTATGTTGCCATTAGAAGGCCTACTGCGGCCTACTGTGGCGGTATCGCAGTAAACCCTGTTCCAGACCCTGTGTTACACTGAAAGGTCTCCGGGCGCAGATTTTCAGCAGATGGCAAGGCTAGAGGTTCAATCGGTTGCATAAAAACGTCTACGGGACATCCGATGCATATGCTGTGGTGGGTTATGTCGTGGGCCAAATGGGCATCGGATGGAGCAGATATCCATCAAACAATTGGAATATAATTTTTGGAATACTCCCGATCAAAGGTAAGGATCATCTGACGTAAATTCTGGCTTGATTATGCAAGGTTTTCATACCGATCCAGCTGATCAGCGTTTTTAGTGTTCAATACTAATGCCGTTACTGGTAATCAATAATCAGAAACGCCCCCCCCCCCCCCCCTTTCATGCATTCATGATGAAACACAATACCTACTGTATAGGCAAGAAATGCCAACGCAAATAGTAGAATTGACCTATATGGCTATTACGCAGCCTTTCAAGAATTACCCCATACCGCTGTAAAACCATACTTATATTCACCACGGTATAACACAGGAATGTATGCATGGAAGAATTATCTCTTTTTTGCATCTTACATTTTTTATTTATTCTTTTTATCCACTTTTTCTCCCCATTTTCTATTTTTCTCCCATCCCAATTTCGTATTTCCAATTCTTCCCTCCCCTGTCTTGAACGTTGCTAGACTATGCCTCGCACTGGTAGGCTGTAGTGAGGATAGAAGCCTTGCATCACGTGTCCCCTCCGGTACACAAGGAGGTGTCTGTCGCATCTTTTCACCGCAGGAGCTCGAACTCTCAGTGGCGAGGAATAACGCATGGGAGGCTGACGCTGCCCCCGATACCTCCTGTTTCCGCCACACCGGCGTCACCCAACCGACCTGTAGGAGTCGCTGTCCACAACGTCCAATCCCCACCCACCGGCTTTCTCACCCTCTAACACTGCCAATTGTGTTAGTATGACGGCCGGCCAAGCCGGTAGCAACGCCGAGAGCTGGGCTCGATACCAGCATCTCCTGCATTAGTGGCGAGCGCCTTGCCCAATGCGCCACTCAGCCGCCTTCTTTTTTGCATCTTGACCGGAAGAAACACAGTGTCAAATGACTATAGTAATGTATCCATGGCTATAATATAGAATAATAGATTAGCTCTACAAACAAGTTCACACAGTCGTATCTTTTAACGCTTGGCCCAGCTACAGCGGTCCGCATCTAATGGCTGGCATCCGATGTGTTAAAGGGTGGAGACGGTAGTCAGATGTACACAACAAGACATGAGGCATGTGAATTGGAGCAGGACGCGCGCCAAAAGCACCGTAGAAAGCAATGAAAAGCTGTGCACAAAAAGTCTCGTCTGAATGTACCCTCACTGGATTAGAGTCTGAAATCCCTTTTTCTTTTTTGGGAAAGTGGTCTGGTCCCCTGGGTAACCATTAGCATTTCGTTACAATATGGAGCCTGAGAGGGAGTCGAGGTAGGGGGAGACCTGGGGGAGAGAAGGCTCAGACTCCAGCAAGAGTTTAAAGTGCTTCTCGAAGGCACTGGTCTATAACCACAAAGCTATCCCTGGTCACTCAAAAACCCTTATGCTCCATGAGGTAACTTGTAACACTAACAACAACATGTTTGAATATAATAATAATACATTGAATAATAACTTTGTTTATAAAGCACCATTCATTCACAAAAAACAAAAGGATAAAAAAAAAGTTTAAAAAATAAAGCGATAAGAAATGGTAATAAAACAATTAGATAATAGCTAAATAAGACAATTATTTTTTAAGTTTATCTTTTTTTATCGGAAGAATTAGTACATATTTATACATTTCAGTTATCCAAATTATACAACTTCCATGTCCTTCCCCATTCCTATCCCCTAATCCAGTGGTTCCCAAAGTCGGGGTCGCGACCCAAAGGTGGGCCGCGAGCAGCCACGGGTGGGCCGCGAGATGATTAAATTTTTTTTTTTAATTTTTAATTTTTTTTTGTCAGGCCACTGAACTTAGAAGCAGGCCAGGACAGTGTTTCTAGTTGTATTCTAAAATTATATTCTATTGTATTCTAAAATGTGACTATATGGTTTTATATTAACTTGATAAATAAACAAAAACGAAAAATCTACTTATTTCAACGAACATTTCAAACTAAATAACAGATTATGCACATAAAAAGCTGAAAACAACCGAAGCAACAATAGTATTTTAATGAGGCTATTATTATTATCATTATTATTTTGCAACAAGTTAACCCTCTCATAAATAGCACATATAAATGAATAACTAACTTGAACTAACTTAATAGGATTGAAGTGATATTTGGCTTAAAAAATCGGTCGCCTGGCAAAAAAAAAAAAAAGGAAAAGCCTGACGATGTGCATTGGGCCGCGGCTCTCTGACGCCTTATTTTCTGGGCCCTGGCCTGAAAAGTTTGGGAACCCCTGCCCTAATCCCACCCCATCCCACCCAGTGAGGGCGATGATGTAAAAATAAGAAATAAAATAAAAATAAAAAATAAAGAAATTTAAATAATTAAACATAAGTACAGATGTGGCAGACAAAGCTACGCAAAAAGAAATTAAGTAAAATTAAAAGAAAACAAAAGAGAAAAAAAAAAATATATATATATATATATATATTTATTTTTTCTCTTTTGTTTTCTCTTAATTTTACTTAATTTCTTTTTGCTATATATATTTTTTTGCTATATATATATAAATAGGAAAGACCGTAATAATAATATATAATATAAGTAATACTCTCCATTTTAGTAGCGTGATTTCCAGATGGTAAAACAAATAAAATGGAAAGTAAATGTAACACCCTTAGCAGACCACCACAATGCCATCTCCCCAGCCATACGTGGGCTAGCAGTGTCAGGAAGGTAGATAGGGGGAGGAGGGGGGTCATGGGGTCCCAAATTTGGAAAGAGTCATATGGGTTTTGAAATGAGATAAGAAGGGCTGCCATGTTTTGTGGAAGGTATCTGTGTGGCCTTGTGTTGTAAATCTGATTTTCTCTATATGTATAAGAGACATGACATCCCTCATCCAGTGTAAGTGTGAAGGGGGAGTGGCTGCCTTCCAGTTGAATAGGATAAATTAGACAATTAGACAATAACATAAGACATAACAAAATTACAAATAGAATTATAAAAACAACATCAAATAATGATAGAAATGATAATAAAATATTAAAATAATAGACATAAAGAAAAATAAGACAATAAAATAAAGATA
>NC_140183.1:68220268-68239336 GCF_963971535.1 Notolepis coatsorum
AAATGTTCCAACAAAGGTTCCAACAAATGTTCCCTTAGTTCTCCAGCCCTTGGCCAGGTCAGTCCAGAACTTGTAAGTCGCTTTACGATAAAAGTGTCAGCTAAATGACCAAATGTAAATGTAAATGTGAATGTAAATGTAAATGTGATGTACGGACTGACCTGGCCAACGCCTGGATAACTAACAGCGAGAGAACTTGCAAACTGTTAGAAATGTTGGACTCTTATACTGAATCCTACACGGACTCTCACATTGTGTTATTATTATCGATATAGCATCTGTATACATGTCTCACCTGCCGACTGACGAGACCCTCATCTTTATTTTGTCGTCTCATTTAATGGACTTGTCTCGTGAAGTATAGTATTATCTTAACAGTACAGTACTCTGCTGTTGTTTTGATCTAAGTTGCTGGTTACGTTACCCATAGGAGAATAGTACGGTGATGGATGAATCATCAGGCAGAATCCAGAGCTCTTGTCAGAAGGGGTTGCATTTATTGCATACAAACACAATGTATTTCTATATTAAAAGGTTTGAAATGTCCAACAAAGTTGAGTCTTTGTTGAAAAGAGTCTATATCCAAATAAAGGTTGTTCAAAACAGCGTTGAATCTATCTGGCTCACTCAAGTTCTTTGTTGTCAGGAAACCAGGAAGTTTCCCGCTTCAATGTCTTTTGTTGTTGTCTTCCGTTGCTATGGTGATGAGTTTTCTCCGTCTGTTCTCGTTTTGCCGTCCTGCCGCTGGGGTCGTGGGTGTTCTGTCCGCTGTGTGTTTCCTGTTTCTGTTTTTATCAATGAGAAAGACCTCTGTGTGATGTCATCAAAGGCCGTCCCCTAGACGTTTTTCCACCAATCACAACTCTCACAGTCTGGATGTATTTGAAATTGGGGGTTGCTTTTCTGGCCAACCGTCCCTTTTGTTCCAAATCAGAGTAATAGAATTAGTCAAAATCTGGCTTAATACTTTTGTTATTAAGCCTCAAGATATTTATGGTTGAATTCTGATTGATTCCCTAAACACAGACATTTTATTCCTGACTTAAAACCGATAGGTTTCAGATGAGAGTCACTCTTTTACCATCAAGCCCAGTTTTATAGTGTTCTAATTATTTCTTTTAACTTTATTCAATCTTCTATGCTAACAGTTCTTCTTAGTTATCATTTTAAATATGTCCAACTTGGTTCAAACAAGGCTTGATTGTAAACCTTCAATGACTCTTTTATCATAACTACAACATGTTTTATATCCTTACGTTCAAGATTACAAGTACAATATACCAGAAATATCTACAGCTTGTTTGGAGTTTAAATTAAGGACTTAAACATACATTTAGTTACTGCAATAGTGAAACTTAAACTCCTCCTCAGACTTCTGTCTCTAAGTGTGTGTCACAGAAGACTCCAGCGAGATAAGAGTCATGTGACCCATTGTCTTAAGCTCGTCCTTGGCCTGGCAGCTGACCCTCAGGTTTCCTGTTGTAAATAGAATTATTTGCCCACTCACTCTATATGTAAATCGACCTCTGTTGTGAGCACAATGTCAATCAATCTCTGTAGACACACACTATGAACTAAGTTACCTTAGTCAAATCCAGGTCATCAATATTTTTGATTGCCAACCTACTAATCACTTCTTGTTACAGTCTAAAAGTGTAAGCATTACTTTTGTACATAGCAATCTATAGGGACATTTCTCAACACATTTTATTAGCTATAATTAGCATTATTTACGACAATTTCTTTTTTTAATCATAGCTTAACTTGTTCTACACATCCTATCTGATATTTTATTGTCACTTCTACTACCCTGCCTATACCTCCCATCATCTCTGCTGCTATGACACCTGCATTGCCCCATGGGCATTATTAAAGGAACATCTTATCGTATCCCATTATATCTTATCTTATCTTAAGTTATTATCAATAACATCTCGGGAACTCTAATCTCCCTCGACACATTAAGCTGAACTTCTTCCATGCGACTCTATAGGAGTCGGTCCTCTGGATGTGAAAGCTGGACCCAGAATCCCACCCTGCAGACGTCTCTGGATGGGTGCTACACCAGAATGCTGTGTGCAGTGCTAAACATCGGCCAGAACGATCATGTTACCAACAAGCAGCTGTATGGGGGGCTACCAAGGCTGAGTGAGTGGCGGCCAGGAGAATGAAACTTGCCGGCCATTGCCACAGACATAGAGAGCTGGACGACCGAGAAGACTGGAGACTCCGTTGTCAAGCTCGTCTGAGAACGACCAAATGAATGATCCCGGCCACAAGTTCAATGAGATCTGTCATTTACAGTCATTCTTGGACATGAATAACATAATGTCATAACTGACATGAGCTTAGTTAGTGTGATACAAAAGGACTGATGAATGAGTGCTCAGTTCATTTTGGTTGGAGGAGCATGCACAACGTTTTTTTGGATTTGTGCAACTAAATACTTAAAGGGGAATTCCAGTATTCCAGTCTAACTGAATAATAGGGACAAACATTTTTGTATTTGGTCCAGTATTGAGGGAGATCGCTTCAGCCCACAGCCGCAAAACGGGCTGCAATGTGATCACACGTCGCATGCATGCACGTCAGAGTATGTCCACTAAAAGTGCTTGTTTTAGCTCAGACTGTTATAATAACTGTCTCTTCTATTACTTTAATACAGTGAAACAGAAGTATTGCTCTGAAATCTCACGAGGCGTGAGTTATTGTCAGGAAGAGCCCAGACTGAGTTGGTGAGGAAGACTCCACGTCATCTAAAAGATATAAAACGTTAGGTTATGACTATAACCAAGTTCTGTTAGTATGGTGACGCTCGGCGTCACTCTCTGCACTGTCCTCGCACACGTGCACGCGCACTGAATAAAGACCACAATGTACCTTTAATCCCAATATTTGTCTGACCACACCCCTATCAGCTTACCCATATAAGCAGGGGTGGGGCCACCCACTCGCCTCCTTCCCAAGCTTTCACCACAAGGCGAGATCAAGGGCTGCAGCGGCGTCGGACGCCGAGCGTCACCATACTAACAGAACTTGGTTATAGTCATAACCTAACGTTCTGTATCGTATGGCTCTCGCTCGGCGTCACTCTCTGGCTCTGCACAAGGGAGGCCGAGCGAGAGCCATCGGCCGACAAATACACCCCGCTGAAAGCCCCCCACAACCATCAGAACAGGGAGGGCCGAGCCCCCCCGACCCACCCTAATGGAGGGCACCCCCCCTATTGGGGGCTTCACGGGAGGGTGACGGACCCGACCGTGCGAAGAGGCACTCAAGCAACTCAACGCACAGGGTGAGCAGACCGTGGCTTGACCCCACGACTACACACACGCACAACCCGCATGCCACCCGGGAACGAACAGAGGGAACAACCTCGTTACTGCCCCCAGAATCACGGGGTCAAGGGCAAACCCAACCCTGTGGCAAGGCCGTAGCAGCGGAGCGCGAAGGAAGACCCAGACCCACCAAAGGGACTGGACCCCCTGGAACGGGGGCCCGGAGAAGTTCATGATGCCAGCATCAAGACCCCACCAGGTGGGCACTTAGTGACCCCGCCCCCCACATCGCCAGCGTATTCGGACAAAGGCCCCTCAGCCGAGCGGGCCCTGTCCCCCCAATAGTACACCGCCTGGCACACTGACCCTGCAGAACAGGCAGTCAGCATGGCCGTAAGCACACAAAAAAGGTTAACCAACGGAAGCAGGCAGCGCACCGGGGAAAAACCAGGCAACAGGCTGTTAACCCTAGCCTGGAGACTGCGGACGAGACAGGCGCCAGAGGGGACAGCTGAACACAGCCGCACCGGCGGAAGGGGCGTAAGCTGGCGTTGTTGCATGACCAAGCCTCCATTTAAAAAGCCCCCACCCAGAGGGGTTGAGGCAGAGAAGGCTGACACGATTGGCAGACGTCATGAACATGCAGGGGCACCCTCAACCGGTGAACCCGGGAGTTGACACTGCTCCAACACACCAGGGAATCAACCACCTTGGTGTTACCCAATGCGGTGGTTGTTCCTATAACCCCTCAAGAAAAAAACTCCAAAACACACCTGCGGGTATACACCGGCTATACCGCAGTACAAGTGTTTCAGTTTTCAAAAAAGGGTTAACCTAGGCCTACGGGTCGACGAAACATGACTTCGGACCGGGCCCGGCGATACGGAAGGCACAGGGTCACCAGAGGAGGTCAAAGACCACCCCAACAGGCCCCTCTTCGCCATGCGTGAGAGAGGAGCGAAAAAGAATGGAGAACCAGCCCCAAGCACACCGTACTTGGTATTCCCAGGCGGTCTCCCAACCAAGTACTAACCAGGACCAACCTGTGTAGCGGCCGAGATCTGACGAGATCGAGCGTGTACAGGTTGGCATGGCCGTAAGCCATTACGACAGTGCTGAGTAAAAAATGTACCCAACCAGGGTCTCCATAGCGCTTAACCCTGTGACACCCGGACCGACCTGGCATTTTTCCCCCTGAAAAAAGCCCAAGTCCCTCAGGGTACCAGAACAGCAGATCTGCATCCCCGGCGGACAACGGGTTCAACTGATCCGGACCAGCGTGACCAGAACCAGTCCCGTGCCCTAACCACGCCGACATGCCTACTCCAGGAGAAGGGGCAGATATGCGTGTTGATATTAAACATGAAAATAAGGCGCCACCCAGACGTTCGGGCGAACCGCGCCCGGTGGCCCACCCCCAGGGCGTGAGACCCCTCTACATATGTTCAGATCCATTCCGTCATCATCCCCCAGATATGAACGAGAATCCGTCGATAACCAAACCAGGTCGTCGGATTTGGTCGTCGGAAGAGGAAAAACCTCCATCCCAGTTGCTTTATAAAAACGCCGTTTTAACCTCAAGCAACCAAGGCGTGCCAGTCAGTCGCCTGTTTACAGAACACCCCGAGCTAGCACTATACGTGCGTCGGGACACACCCACATCAATGAACAGGCTATTTAGACCTGTCATTGAATCCCCAAGGCGCCCAGGGGAACGACAAGAGGGGTGTGATACTTCCTAACTCCAACTCTTTTTAGTAGAAAAGAAGGAAGCACCAACAGTATGTATCCCAGTCTACACAGCCGGGGGTAAAACATTTTCACATTTTTACATCCCACCACCCTCCCATAGGAAGGAGACGGGAATCCCCAGAGAGACTTCCCACGCGAGCTGTACAGATTGAAAAGAATATATTGCACCTTGAGCCATGTAAAAAATTGGTTTTAGGGCTCTCCGGGGAGGAGGCACTGAACCCATACACACTCAATAATCGAATTGAATCGAATACATACACAATAGAGTAGGACTCCTTCTAGAGGGTCCACTCACCTTGACAATCTGAGGAGGAGGCTCTGTACTCTGAAGGAGGCTCCCTCCTCACGGAAGGAGTCCCAACTCACAGAAGGCCCGAATAGGAGCTTGGTGAGGAGGAGCCCTGACCACCCCCTGAAACAGATCCATCACATGGACCTGAACAGCACACGGAAGTCCTACCAACAGAGATGCGCACGGTGACGTACTCTATGGCGGGGGAATTTCTGCGGTGCACACGCCCAATATTCCAGGCCGTGGGACCAGGAAACTCCCCCCCCCCTCACCCTGTAACGTGCCGAACCGCAACGTGACAGGAACCTTGAAGGACAGATGGGTTTACCCCTGACCAACAGAAAAAAGGGGGAGGAAAGGTTACCAGTTCACCCCTTTACGACCCCACACCCATGATACGATGTAATGACAAAAAGAGAGTATGACACAGTCATAGTCAGCTCTATGAAGCGTCTGACAGCTTCACACAGCGCATGAGCTAACCTGCTATCTGATTTTTACTAAGGAAAAAACACAGAATAGAGAGGGCTCTCCAAGAGCCCCGGTACCAAACTTACACATGTGCTTCTGTGGCCAGTCCAACCCAGTTGTAGGTCACATGACACACACAACCCATCATCACCTACAAAAAATGGCAAAAACACTCTACAGAGGAACGCCGTTTTTCATAATGAGAGAATACATAATTCTCGATTAGTATCGGCCACAGGCCTTGCTAAGCACACACGAAAGCGACCAAACAATCTTTTCTTTTAGGAAAATGAAGTTTCTCCAGCAGTCTTAGCACAACCTCAGCAATCAAGCTAAGGGTTACATCGTATCCTTACCACACAGTGACACAATGTAGTGCAACAACATGTCTGAAAGGAGGATGAAGAGGTCCCCAGGGAACCGGGGGGAAACACAATCCTCCTACTTTACCCTTAATACGGCCAGTTAAAACAGGAAAACCTGTTAATATGTGAACACACTGTTCATTGTCATTACAGGCTGAGAAAAGAATCATTCTTTACTCATTTGTCACTAAGCATAGCTTTATAGGTTAGTTAACCCCCTTAGTTGTGAGTACACGGTACATATAAACACACATGATGTTTCTCAACACAACAAACCAGATCATTTTCACATCTGTAACAACAACCCGATTTGCATGGAGAAGCTAAATACCAGTGACAAGACAATTCACACATAACTTGCGTCGTATCCTAAATGTAGTGCAGCAACACTCGTTTTGGAAAACACCGTTATTTACAAAACATTTAGAAGGGAAAGCCAAAAGAAGTGTACAAGGTCTGGCCAACCCTTGCCTACCCGGAGCGTAGATCAAGCGAAGTGCAGTCTCAAGGCACCGTAGTAAACACAGCCGTACTGTGTTGTCGATCTGGGCAGCGTCGCCGCTCCATCCCGTCGCTACGGTCCCCCTTGTTGACGCAGTCCTTGCCGTCCTGGCCCAGGGCAGGTTCGACGAACATCCTCTGTCAAAGATGACGTCATAGTCAAGAGTGTTTAAAACATGTTATAATCAAAGCACGTTCAACAGAGTAGCATTAAGCTAACGGCCGCTCTAACCGTCGGTCGCTACCGCCCCTGCCCGCGAGACGCCGAGCGAACGGCGCAGGCGACCAGAGGGGAGACTTCGAATCCCCCCCACCTCTCCCCGTGAGGGAGAGGGGAGTTGGGAACCGCGGCGGCGCGCGAGGGGCCGGAGCCACCCCGCGCTGGGCCTCGGCCGATAGCAGCAAGCTAACGTTTCCTAGCCTAGTGATCACAGCAGGCTAGCGCCCCAGCTAACAGCTGACTGGCTAACAGTAGGCCACCACTAGCACGTAAGCTAAGCAGCTATCACCTGAACTTGTACACAATGATATAACACTCACTCAGACAGGCCGCCGTTCTGAAACCCTCCTCACTTTTTAAGAGAAAAGAGAAACAAGATGTTAACACAGTTTTACAACAGTGATTTTACCAACACCCGACGGAGCCAGCACAATACCCAAATGGCCTGTAGCTGACTTGAACACAGATCTTCCGCTACCGAACATCTATGCCCATATTTCCTCGTGAGGAATACTCTCATTTGGATATGAAAGATGGGGCTCACGGTGACAGAGAAAACATCCACTCGTCCAGAAAACACAGGGATCACCAGTGTTAATGGTCGTGGCCCACTAGTTAAACTATAATGGGCTTCAGACCAAGGTCTTCTGTCGCCTAAGAGGCTGAACAAAGGACCCTAGTCTGGGGCCGGTTTTCATAAACATTGTCAACTAGCCCCCATAGCACTAACAGACAAGTGGAGCTTGCCAGCAAAACATAACTCACCAAACCTGGAACCCACCGCTCCTCACAACAGCGGCGCGTCCTACAGCCCAGCTGTGTCTTTACCGCAACCAGCACACAGCAAGGACTGCAGTTGGAAAAGCATGTAGCGGCGCGAACTCCCAATACGAAAACCGGTGGAGGATTTTTAGAATGATCATCATCTTCCAGACACTCCAGTACGAAGACAATATCGCCGTATTTTCTCGAAAATAGTGAGAGAGAAAATAAAGATATGATGTCAACATATCCTTGTTTTCCAACTCTTCTCCTACCATCACATCACTTCAAGTGGGGATCTACCGAGGCACTTCCTTGTGGTGAAAGCGAGAAAGGAGGCGAGTGGGTGGCCCCACCCCTGCTTATATGGGTAAGCTGATAGGGGTGTGGTCAGACAAATATTGGGATTAAAGGTACATTGTGGTCTTTATTCAGTGCGCGTGCACGTGTGCGAGGACAGTGCAGAGAGTGACGCCTAGTGAGAGCCATACGATACAGAACAATGGTTTGTGTTTGAGCATATCCAAATTGTACCAAGAAAATGTCGAGCCGCACTTTGCTAGGCTACCTTTGTTGGATAGGGACACGCTGAAACATTTATGAAAACACTCCTGTCCGCACACTGCGCCTTGCAGACCATGTGGTCTGTAGCAATCATTTTGACCCTGATGACTACTGCCAATCCAAGAGAATAAATACTATACCAAAGCACCTTTTCCTAAAGAAAAATGCTTTTCCAAGAGCGGAGAGACCTGCTGCAGACAGAGTGGAGGTAATGTTATGACCTGGCATCAGTACACACCAAAGCTTGGAAGGATAATGGCAAAAACAATCACTCAATAAGCCAGTAGTAACATTATGTACAAAATATCAACTTGAGTCACGACGGGCTGTGAAATATCTATATAGACTTATTTACCCTTCGCAACTTATTTTGTAAACATCATAAAACATTCCCCTGGTCGCAAATAGTGCCCAGAAGAAGCATACACATAAAGGTTTATCTGTTATAGGGGTGTCTAGAGAACCCAGGAGCATAACACACAACACAGGCACAAGAGAATGTAGCGGTTTAGAATATTTAATGAAGCCGGGGAAGTACAAGGGGATAGGGGACTGGTGATGAAAAGCAGGGAGTGGGAGAGAGACAGACGGGCAGCGTGGTTAGGTGAGGTCCAGGGGGGTTCAGGCTGGTGGGGTCCGTAGTCGAGGTGTAGGCCGGAGGGGTGACGTCCTGGACAAGGATTAGTATGACGCAGGGTAACACACAAAATACACTAAGAGATCTAACTCGAGGTCTAGAGATGAGTCCGTATACCACGTGAGGCGTAAACAACACTCGGATGAGGAGTGGAAGGGGTGCAGGCTTCTTATCCCAGATCAGTGATAGGATGATAGCCGGCAGATATGTAGTCGGGCACAGGTAGGTAGAACGATGGTGAGGCGGGAACAGGAAGAGGACCATGTATGGGCATGGGAACCTGCTGACAGACAGGGGAGAGAAAAGCCCTGGCTGTGGCTGTAACATTATCTCTGTAGGTATCCTTTATATCATGTTGTCAGACACATACTGTATAATGACAATCTGAGTCAGTGGCAAAAAAAGGTATTTTAGTGGACGTACTTTGATGTGCATTACATTACTGCCCGTTTTGTGACTGCTGGCTGAAGTGATCTCTTCTAATACCGGACCAATTACAACAATTATTGTCCATATTATTCAGTTAGACTCCGAATGATGGAAAAATAGGGTTTAATAATACCGGGAAAAAGTACTTTTGAACTTTTACTTGATCATTTTTCATATAGAAAAGTACTCTTACTCCTTCTTAATTAATATGTATTAGGGAAAACTGACAAAATTGCTATTCGATAGTCACTGGGAACTATTCAAATACGAATTGAAAATTAGTAGTCTATTAGGTAAGTAAGTAAGTAAGTAAGTATTTATAAAGCACCTTTCATACATGTCATGTAGCTCAAAGTGCTGTACACAATTATAGGCATATATAACGATAAAAGCAATAAAGTCATAGTGATCAGTTAAGATCAATGTTAAAAAAAAAATAATAATAATAATAATAATAATAGTAACGTAAAAATGAAAATAACGTAAAAACAGTCATTTGCTTACCAGTTTGGGAGAACAGGTCCGCACAAACATTTCCGCTCAGTGGCAACCGGAAATGCACTAAACCAATGCACTTGTATGGTAGGTAGCAATGTTTAGGTCTTATAATGCTAGTGTAGTTACGTTTTTATCAGTGGTCATAGTTGGGTCCATAGTGCTTTACCAAGTCCCACGGATCCATCAGTGGCCGTGTATTGTGTGCGTATGTACCCGTTCGCTCATGTGGTCAGTGGCCAGAGTTGGGTCCACAGGACTTATCCAAGTCCCATGGACCCATCAGTGGCCGCGTCTTGTGGTAGAAAGAAAGAAAAAGAAAAACGCATAAAGAAAACAGTCTAAAGTTTGAAAGTTTGGGAGGTCCGCAAAAACACGCCTTCAGCTCAGAAGCTGAGGTGTGTCAAAAACTTTTGAAAAACTGGAGGCGTGTCTCCTATTGTACCCATCCTTCATCTAAGAAGTTTGAAAGTTTGGGAGGTCCGCAGAAACACGCCTTCAGCTCAGAAGCTGAGGCGTGTCAAAAACTTTTGAAAAACTGGAGGCGTGTCTCCTATTGTACCCATTCCTTCATCTAAAAAGTTTGAAAGTTTGGGAGGTCCGCAAAAACACGCCTTCAGCTCAGAAGCTGAGGTGTGTCAAAAACGTTTGAAAAACTGGAGGCGTGTCTCCTATTGTACCCATTCCTTCATCTAAAAAGTTTGAAAGTTTGGGAGGTCCGCAAAAACACTCCTTCAGCTCAGAAGCTGAGGCGTGTCAAAAACTTTTGAAAAACTGGAGGCGTGTCTCCTATGTACCCGTTCCTTCATCTAAAAAGTTGGGTCCACAAGGCTTATCCTAGCCTCATGGATCCATCAGGTTTTTCCAAGCCATAACTATTTGTAAGCTAGACTGTATAGGTACGTTTTTAATTTAGGTAGGTGTACAGGTGTACAGGCCAGTACTTGAGTAATATATTTCAGCACTCTTTCCACCTCTGGACATTGACCACCTCAGTGTGTTTGATGTATAAATGATGAGTATGAATAATTGCTGTGGAGGTGTTTCATAATTTTTTTATGGAAGGAAGGTCTTTATTTCCCAAGTACATTTACATAATACAACGGGATACATGGGATACTTTAGACACTTTAACCTCTTCCACCCGTGCGGTCCATCGGCGGACCGCAAATGACATCACGTCATAAATCAATCTCTCCAGACTGTTTGACAAAAGTATCGTTTTATTTTTCAAATGTATTCAAGTATAAACATCATAACCATGTCACAACAGCATTTATAATGTATATTATCATCAATACGTTAGTTTAGCAATAGGTTAAAGTGTTATTAGATATATTTTCATTTTTGTTTTGGTGTTGAATAGTTTACGAATGTCGACCATTTTAGACAATTTGAACGTTGGGAATTGTAGTTTTGTAGAGGGCACCCAGGGCTTTCGATGAGTGTTGGAATTTGATACTAAATCCAAATTGAACTCGGGCATTTGAAATAGATTGATATAGATTTGGCACAATCCATAAATGTGTGAATTGGCTATAATAAGGTAATTTATAAGCCTGCTATTCTATATTCTATAATAATATTTCAAATTGCATTGGTCCGGATGGGAAAATTCAGTACTGTAGCCTATCTACAAAACGTTCTGTTTAATCATCTTCCCTTTATTCATTTCCTTCGATTTTTTTGTACACATCTCTCAAGATCTCAAGAGTACTGAACGAGATCAGTGGTCGTTTTTCATATCTGGTCATTTTTAGCATGGTGTTATTCACTGTCAAAGATGCAAAGAAAAATCATAATTCATATTCTCCTTTGTTTCATCACAATTTAAGCAAGCCTAGTAATAGACACAATATTTCTGACACTGGGAATACATTCACTGAGGTCCATAGATGTCCCTAGATAACAAGAATATGCAAATGGACCTTGTAGAAGTGGAGCAATATTCCATTTTCTTAGGTATGTATTTTAGGCGGATTTTCAGAAAATAGGGCTAGGACTTAACACATTCGGGGCCATTGGGATGAGTCTAATTAATGTCAAGAGGACCGGGGAATGTAAACAAACGTGGGGCTGTTTGTACAGCTAAATCTATACTTTATAGTATTGCTATCTGTCCATTCTCATTGTCAATTGAGTCCATAAACTGTCCCTTCAAAATGGCTTAAAGAAAAAAAAATCATCAATATGTTCTCATTTTATAGCGCCGTGAATATAAGCGTTATACGGGATTTGGGACTAGTATATTTTCTGGAAGGCTAGATATAGGGCTAATAGCTGCTAACGTTATATCCAATGGCATTTCCGTTTTACAGATGCTACAGAAATAACTCAAACTGCATATGATCGGCACGATCCCAAAGCATGTATGCATGAAACGGGGGGGGGGGGGGGGGGGCGGGACGTCGTTTCTGATTATCGATTACCAATAACCGCGTTAGCCTCATTAGCCTCACAGGCCGAACGCCTGGTTGAGTATCATAATAATGCCCGATTGGGCTGTACTTTACGTGAAAAAGATCTTACTGTGGTCCGGGCTGATCCCCTCGAGCATTTCCCCGTTATCGATCGCCATATGGTAGATCGATATGTCCATTGGCTGATGATAAATCCCCTTATTGCATGGTGAAATCTGCGATCCGAAACGTAATCCAAGCTACATGCTGAACATCCAGAATCCTGCTACTGAAATCTCCATTGAAAGTAAAAAAAAATACTGATCCGTTCAGCCACAGGGCACACTGCATTATCGCGATAGCGCCCCTAAGAGGATCTGGCCGGTATTGCACCTTCTCAAATTCATAGAGTAGGGTAAATCTGCAGTGCCGCTCGGCGACCTTGAATAGGTTATTAAAATGGAATAAAAGCAATAACAACTTCCCACGGATATATCCGTGCCTCTGTCCACAACGGGTGGAATCGAAACACGGAGATCTCCGCGCTTGGGCGGGAATGTGTTAAGAGGTTAAACACTTTTTATTTTATCTATTTATTGCCAAAAGATTTTCACTACCTCTTCTACCTAATTTTTGCATTTCGTTTTTTGCATTTTGTACATTTTAGTTGTTGTATATTGTATATTTTGGATAGTGTTTAGTCTTTATTCTTTCAACTTGTTTTACTGTATGAAGCACACTTGCAGGAGGGTCATACAGAACCAACAATGTCACTACAATGTACATGTACCTTATATGTGACAAATAAAACAAAACTTGAAACTTGAACTTGGATCTATCCTCTGCATTTAACCCAGCAACCCCCGGGGGACCAACTCCACTTCTAATGCTAGTACCTTGTGTCAAGGGCAATGGCAGGACTATGCACCTAGCATGCATGTATTTTACGAGGTGGGAGGAAACCGGAGCACCCAGAGGAAAACCACACTAAACACGTTGAGAATACATACTCCCGCACAGAAAGGCCTCTCGTCGCCGTTCGAACCCGGCACCTTCCTGTGACCGCTGCTGTGAGGCAGCAGTGCTAACCGCCATGCCACCATTTTATAGTTTTACACCATAAACACCTTGACATGAAAGAGCCGAGGCAGAGGACAGGTATTTGATGTGTAAAGGAAAGACGTATGACAACTTGAAGTACCAAACAGTGAGAGGTAGGTGTTTCATTCCTTCTTATAGTTTTACATTACAAAGGGCACCTTGACATGAAAGACTTTAATCCGAGGACAGGTATTTTCTAAGACAACATGTTAACGCATCTTACCTCATCAAAGGCACAGTATTGTAGTCGAAGAGAAGAGAATAGTGCAGAGGAAAGTAGAATTTCTACACCGACCCACCCTAGTTGCAATAGAGGCCTTGCACGGAATGTTTGTGCGGTCGCTATGTGCAAAACAACAGTTGGTATTAATGTATGAGAAATATATCAACAAAAGCGTAATGATTTGGTATTTTAGCGCTGGACCTAGTAAACAAGTCACGGTAATATCATATTTTCCCAGTGTTTTGTCTACTCTACCGACTGCACAGAAATTAGGCATTTTCTCTCGAACGTGGTTACCAGCAAGGAAACTATAAAAGAAGGAAGGGTCATCACGTGAGAATAGGAGCCTTCTATGCTCTGCTCGATGCCAGACGTTGGTGCCAGTTCTATTGAAGCTTGTATTAAAATTCTAAATATACCAGCTATCTGAGGAAATGTACATCAACCAATATATCAAACGTTAGTTAACAATGCAACAACTTTCTGATGATTCTGACACCCGAGGTAATAACCTGTTTAAATGACATAAACGAGGAGACGGCTGATCTCATTCAACTCAATGTCGGCCCAACTGAATGTTTCCACACTTGGCATGAATGTGCGTTCACGCGCTACACGTGATGACCTTTACTTCTTTTATAGTTTCCTTGGTTAACAGTGGTTAACAGGCAGCCGTACTGGAAGAAAAATAAATACACAGGCATTCCGTGCCAGGCCTCTATTACAACAGGTCAGTGGAATCATGCGCTGCATATTAGGCATAAAACAAAGGAGAAGAAACTGAAGTATCAAGTGTTCATCAGCAATCCGTTATGCTCGCTGATTGAATTATCTGAGATGACATCCGTTTTCAATAATTAGCTTATTAACATGGAGGACAAAACTCCAGAGAGAGCCGTGCAATCAGACCAACGATTAGCCGTCAGCGTTCAGGCAGTTAGATTGGGGGCACCCGGCGTCGCAGACTGATGACAATAGTGGTCAACTCATTTCCATTACAATCAATTACTGTTCTGCCCTAATTCGATCCGGAGCAATTGAGGGATAATTGGTGTCTAACAAATGTCACTGCGTAGGTCCGAGTCTGGGCACACCGGGGGACTCTTGACACAGAGAAGTAGGCTGTTTGAACTGTTCTCTCTCGCTCTGAACATCAGACGTTCCTTTATTTTAACATGGTTCAGATTTGTCGATGGATTTCTCCATTACACAGACCCTCTCGCAGTGAAAACATTCCTTTCCCAGTAATACAAATGGAATGTATTGGTACTGTATTAGAAATGATGATGATGATGATGATGATGATGATGATGATGATGATGATGATGATGATGTGTTTACAGTTCCATATATTGTGTAATTTTAATTTAAGATAAGATATTCCTTTATTGATTGACACTATATTAACATATAAGACAATATGTAACATTTTCCAAAATATCCAATGTTCCTCCGTTGACTAAAAACACACTTCTTCAATCTATCTAAAAAAAGAAAAAAAGAAAAAACTGTCTTTTACTATTATGCACTTTGCTACAAAATAATCGTCCTTGCATATAATACCTACTATGCGAATATTTCTTTACCACTATGCACTCAAGACTGTACCACCCAAGTTTCAACCCCGGACATTGATAGCTGCCAGAGTTCTACAGAAGTCTCTTTGGATAAAACCATGAGCTAAATGACAACATGTAAAATGCAAATGTAAGTTTATGGATACGTTGAGATACTATTCATGTTTTTTTAGTTCAATACAATCTCATGTATTTTTGTTGTTGTTGTTGTTGTTGTTGTTGTTGTTGTTGTTGTTGTTGTTGTTGTTGGTGTTGTTGTTGTTGTTTTGTATATTCATGCAATGGTTCATGTGCAAATGTACAAATCTGGCCATGTCCAAATCTAATATTTTACAGGATATAAATTTTGGGGTTATTGAACCACATTAATTGTTCAGCAGAGGACCTTTACTTACGCATGTCATTTCATGCCGTTTCCAGGCGAAAACATTCCCAGTGAAGCGGCTGTCTTGTCTGTCTGTGGGAACAGCCCTCAGAGGGCCCTTGTCAAAGAGCCAGATCAAAGCAGCAAGACATGGTGTTTTTCTCTCTCTCTTGGTTTTTTATTTATTTATTATTTTCTTTATTTTTTTGAAGTGTAAATCAGCTTGGAAACCATCTCCCCGATGCAATAACCCTGCCCCTCCCCCTTTCCCCCCGCCACCCGCCCGATCATAACTGAAACACCAATTATTTTCTCATTGCTGTAACCCCTCATCACTAAGACACACACACACACACGCACACACACATACACACGCACACACACACACACACGCACGCATGCACGCACGCACGCACGCACGCACGCACGCACACACACACACACACACACACACACACACACACACACACACACACACACACACACACACACACACACACACACACACACACACACACACACACACACACACGCTCCTAATGAGGATGAGCCATTCGTTATCGGTTTACTGACCAGAGGTAGATTGCAGGGACGCAATGACGTTCCCATACACATCTAATCTTTGTGAGCTTGTTAGGTCAGTGATTTCTCTGCCCGTAATGATCGTTAACGCCGTAAACAGCAATAATTTGTCAAAACGACACGTAACCAGGCGGTTAGGTGGTCGAGCGGAGATTGCGTTCGTCACCAGCCCCGGAGCTGTGAGCTTGGTTCGCCTGTTCGAATCCAGCTCACAGCTCCGGGGTTGTCACCAGCTTGGCTGGCCGTCTGCACTGATACAATTGGCTGTATCAGAGGGTGGGAGAAGCTGGCGGGGTGGGTCCGGGTCGTTGTAAACAGCGACTCCTACAGTTCGGTCGGGGCGCCTGCTAAGCGCGGATTGGACGTGAGGGGGATAGTGTGGTCCTCCCACACGCTACGCCCTCTCAATGAGAATCCGCGCTGCCAGGTGAAAAGAAGCGGTGATTGGCTGGACGTGTGTCGGAGGAAGCACGTGGTAGCCTCCACTCTCCCAAATGATCTGACTGTGGGGGGTAAAGCGCAGCGACCAGGAAGGGACTGGGAATTGGCATACGACTAACATTGGGATGGGAGAAAATCGGAGGAAAATGGAGGGGGAAAAAGACAAAAAAAAAAAAAAAAAAAAAAAAAACGACACGTAACCCACATCATACTTTGTCGCTTCGCACATCAAGTCTGAGCTAAGATGAATAAAGTCAAGTTCTAAGTCAAGTGAGCAACACTCACAAAGACTTGCTTCAAATCATGAAAAGTTAAACGCGCAGCAAGGTCTCAGCTCTGACGCTCCACGCGTCCCAGTTTGCCTCTCGCATCCTCTGGCGCGCCGCTCCAGAAGTAGTTTGCGAGTGTGTTCTTTATTCACTGGGGGGTTGGCGTTATGCTCCGAGGTGCCAGCCAGCCAGCGTATCCCAGAGTCTCCTGGTGATTGCCGGGGATGTGTCGCTGTGCACCGCACCGACATCCCTGCCACTGCGTTTATTTAGCCCAGGGTGGAGGGATTGAATAGAGGAGGTGATCTTAAAGGGAGCAGAGACGAGTCTCCACGTCGTGAGGATCTTCATATACGTCTCCTGCACATCTGTGTGACACAGTCGCTGTTGATGTTAACTTTCAGGGAAAGGGAAAGACTCTCAAACATTTGGCAATACTAAAACTAAATATATATATATTATACTAATATTAATATTGCTAATATCTCCATATTCCTATTCGGTTGTCTTAACCACTTGGTTGCCGAATATGTAGAACTACGTTTCTGTCGCCCAATCGTTGAGTGCCGGAAACGTAGATCTACGTTTTTCTCACGGTATTTATTTTATTCGCTATTGCCGTTCATAATTCAGCGGGCACCTTGTGCATACTGTTCTGAGTGTGTCTGAGCTGGCAGACTGTCTTATACCGCCCTCTGACGCCTTCTGCCATTATTGCACGCCGTTAGAAACGGGTTAGTTTCTTTTCTCTACCGAGCTGCGGCGTGGGGGCGGGTCCTAAACACTGCGGCAAAACACACGCTTGTAGGGATGGTTTGGACTACTGACCGCGCCCGCCCATTGAAGTGCAATGCCCAACAACGTCGGAGACAGGATCGCTGTGGATAACTGGAATGGCGATCAGATAATTGGATTATTTAAAAAGTTTTGCATTACATCAGATACCAGGTAAGGACACTATATATGAAAGCTTGCGTTGATCTGATATTTCTTTCTACCGCGATTGAAGCTATCTGTGTTTTATGTGTGTGGCTGTCTGCCGTTGGGTTGCAGGAGGGGAGGGGGGGGCGCGCCGGTCTAAACCACATTGCATGCTTGCACAAGGAAGGATAATAATGATGATCTAGCGTTGATTTCAGGAAAATCCGATAATCAGGCGAAAAATGACAACGTGTTTATTGAATTACACAAAAACGCTGCTTTCGCGTCTTTTCCCTGGAATTACTCAGAAGCAACTAAACTATATTCATATTCAAAACGGTATAAAACGGAAATGTACGGATGAAAAAGTTATCTGTTTTTTTTGCACGTTGACCAGAAGCAACTCACTGAGACTCAACGGCGTTATTAGACCCATAGCTATACTATAAAATATAGGTTTAGCTCTACCAACTACAACTATATTTACATGGGGTTAATGGACGGCAATGAAGGGGTCACTTCCCGGAAGGGGCGTGGCACTCAATGTGTTAATACTTTTATCTGGTCAAAAGGAGCCGTCAATCAATCGACCAATCCCAGCGTGATATCGGAGGCATGGAAGTTCGTCACACTACGGGCGGGTTAAGAAGGAGGTAGAGGGGATATGACACCATTGTGTCTAATCTGCCGTAAAGTAAAAAAAAGAAGAAGAAGAAGAAGAAAGAAGAAGAAGAAGAAGAAGAAGAAGAAGAAGAAGAAGAAGAAGAAGAAGAAGAAGAAGAAGAAGAAAGAAGAAGAAGAAGAAGAAGAAGAAGAAGAAGAAGAAGAAGAAGAAGAAGAAGAGAAAGAAAGAGAATAAGAAGAAGAAGAAGAAGAAGAAGAAGAAGAAGAAGAAGAAGAAGAAGAAGAAGAAGAAGAAGAAGAAGAAGAAGAAGAAGAAGAAGAAGAAGAAGAAGAAGAAGGGCAAGGAAAAGAAGAAGAAGGGCAAGGAAAAGAAGAAGGACAAGAAGAAGAAAGAAAAGAAGGACAATAAGAAGAAGGAAAATAAGAAGAAGGAAAAGAAGGACAATAAGAAGAAGGACAAGAAGAAGAAGGACAAGAAGAAGAAGGAAAATAAGAGGAAGGAGAAGAAGATGAAGAAGGACAAGAAGAAGAAGGAAAAGAAGAAGACTAAGAAGAAGAAAGAAAATAGGAAGAAGGAAAATAAGAAGAAAGACAAGAAGAAGAATGACAAGAAGAACAAGGAAAATAAGAAGAAGGAAAATAAGAAGATGAAGAAGAAGAAGGACAAGAAAAATAAGGAAAATAATAAGAAGAAAGACAAGAAGAAGAATGACAAGAAGAAGAAGGACAAGAAGAAGGAAAAGGACAAGAAGAAGAAGGAAAATTAGAATGACAATAAAAAGACGAAGAAGAAGGACA
>NC_140183.1:68239536-68326080 GCF_963971535.1 Notolepis coatsorum
AATAGTAAGAGAGATAGGGAGGAGAGAGAGAGGAGAGAGAGAGTAGAGAGCGAGATGAAGGTAAGAGGGATAGAGCCCAATGTTGGTTCAAGTCTAAGAATATTATTATAAAGTTTGAAGTTGAGATGAAATAAGAATAAAAAAGGCATTTACAATTAAATGTTTTTTAGAGAGGGGGTAGAGGGGGGCTATGACACGGTGTTGGCAGATACAAGTCAATCATTTTAGTAGTGATGAACACGTTTACTTAAGTATATATGTATCCTTGATCTGTATTCTTCATTATTCCAATATATGTTGCTTCATGAAATGTCAGGCAAACACCGAAATGTTTCACGAGTAGCTTACTGATGTTCACAATCCAATGCCTCATATGATTAACTTAATAAACTTCTGTGTGATGCCTGTATAAAAATGTATTATTTTTATACAAATTGAGTGTATATACAGTAAGTCTATAGAGTGTATACCCTAATATACTCAGCTCAGCCTACATTTTTAAATGTCATTCACGGCCATTCATGTTGAAAAGGTCTGTAAAAACACTTGAAAGTATGCAGAGACGTCATTATCTGTAGCTGTATTCGGATAGAAGACCAGAAGTGGCCGTGGTAAGCATGATACTTGTTATGAGTGCTGGAATCTAATCTTTAGAGAGGAGAGGAGAGGCTGGGAGAGGAGAGGAGAGGAGAGGCAGGGAGAGGAGAGGCTGGGAGAGGAGAGGAGAGGCAGGGAGAGGAGAGGAGAGGCAGGTAGAGGAGAGGAGAGGAGAGGAGAGGAGAGGAGAGGAGAGGAGAGGAGAGGAGAGGAGAGGAGAGGAGAGGAGAGGAGAGGAGAGGAGAGGAGAGGAGAGGAGAGGAGAGGAGAGGAGAGGCTGGAGAGGAGAGGAGAGGAGAGGCAGGGAGAGGAGAGGCTGGGAGAGGAGAGGAGAGGCAGGGAGAGGAGAGGAGAGGAGAGGAGAGGCTGGGAGAGGAGAGGAGAGGCAGGGAGAGGAGAGGAGAGGCAGGTAGAGGAGAGGAGATGAGAGGAGAGGCAGGGAGAGGAGAGGAGAGGAGAGGAGAGGAGAGGCTGGGAGAGGAGAGGAGAGGCAGGGAGAGGAGAGGAGAGGCAGGTAGAGGAGAGGAGAGGAGAGGAGAGGCAGGGAGAGGAGAGGCAGGGAGAGGAGAGGCTGGGAGAGGAGAGGAGAGGCAGGGAGAGGAGAGGAGAGGCAGGTAGAGGAGAGGAGAGGAGAGGAGAGGAGAGGAGAGGAGAGGAGAGGAGAGGAGAGGAGAGGAGAGGAGAGGAGAGGAGAGGAGAGGAGAGGAGAGGCTGGGAGAGGAGAGGAGAGGAGAGGCAGGGTGAGGCAGGGAGAGGAGAGGCAGGGAGAGGAGAGGCAGGGAGAGGAGAGGCTGGGAGAGGAGAGGAGAGGCAGGGGAGGAGAGGAGAGGCAGGTAGAGGAGAGGAGAGGAGAGGAGAGGAGAGGAGAGGAGAGGAGAGGAGAGGAGAGGAGAGGAGAGGAGAGGAGAGGAGACGAGACGAGACGAGACGAGACGAGACGAGACGAGACGAGACGAGACGAGACGAGACGAGACGAGACGAGACGAGACGAGACGAGACGAGACGAGACGAGACGAGACGCTGGGAGAGGAGAGGAGACGAGACGAGAGGAGAGGAGAGGATAGGAGAGGAGAGGAGAGGCTGGGAGAGGAGAGGAGAGGCTGGGAGAGGAGAGGAGAGGCAGGGTGAGGCAGGGAGAGGAGAGGCAGGGAGAGGAGAGGCAGGGAGAGGAGAGGAGAGGCAGGTAGAGGAGAGGAGAGGCAGGTAGAGAGAGAGAGGAGAGGAGAGGAGAGGAGAGGAGAGGAGAAGAGAAGAGAGGAGAGGAGAGGAGAGGAGAGGAGAGGAGAGGAGAGGAGAGGAGAGGAGAGGAGAGGAGAGGAGAGGAGAGGAGAGGAGAGGAGAGGAGAGGAGAGGCTGGGAGAGGAGAGGAGAGGCAGGGAGAGGAGAGGCAGGTAGAGGAGATGAGAGGAGAGGAGAGGCAGGGAGAGAAGAGGAGAGGCAAGTAGAGCAGAGGAGAGGAGAGGCAGGGAGAGGAGGGGAGAGAAGAGGCAGGGAGAGGGAGGCAGGGAGAGGAGAGGCAGGGAGAGGAGGGGAGAGGCAGGGAGAGGAGGGGAGAGGAGAGGCAGGGAGAGGAGGGGAGAGGAGAGGCAGGGAGAGGAGAGGCAGGGGGAGGAGAGGAGAGGATAGACAGGTAGAGGAGAGGAGAGGCAGGGAGAGGAGAGGCAGGTAGAGGAGAGGAGAAGCCGGTTGTTGTTCTGAAACAGGTCTCCAAAAGTGCAACTGTACTGTGTACTGCATGCTGATGATGAGTTAAGAAAAACTGTCGCTAGGCTTTTGAAAATGTAGGGGAGACGTTGCTCGTCCTGGAGAAGCGGAGATACGAGAAAAAAAACTCCATCTTTTGATGCAAAACTTTCTAAAAGTTATTACTAATATGGGCATGTCGATTGCGGTCAAATTATCTTTTTTAAATGTATAATAGGCTATCAAATGTACACACTACAATATACATTAGTAATTTGTGAAATTTGAGAACGTCTCCATATCATCCACTAAAGATGCTACTCCCTTTTCTTGTATTTCACTTCATGCCTACAAGCATTGACCCGATGCACACAGCGGCCCCTTAACTGGTAGAAGACCCCAGCAGAGTGAGTTTCCTAATGATGTATTTTGAACGTTTGAATTGCTTATTCTAAGTTCTATTTGACACGTACTCATGTTGTGAACCCACTGTATTTACTGTGTTCTCCAAATTAATTGGTTTGCCATGCACTGTAGGAGCTCATTCGGTGTGAGGCTAAGCCAAGGAACAAAGACAAGGAACTGGTTTGACAAAGTATTACACCGGGCGGTTGCACTTGGTGAAGAACCCACTGTAATGTAGCAGATACTGGTCAAAGTCAAAGTCAAAGATTTGATTTGCCATGTATGGAGAAATCCACATTGGAATACAGGTACAGAGCAAACACTGTGTGTCTACAACTAATCCAAGACAGGAGCAGAGTAGAAACAGTACAGGAAAAATATGTAAAAACACAGACAGTATAAAAGGACAAATGCTAAAGTTGATATCAACATCCCCTAAAAGTGCATATCATAGTTAAGTGCATAATGCATAGAGGCACAATTTACAGTAAAAGTGCAAGGTACTCCACAGATCGAGTTATTGCCGGGACTTGGGCCACAGCTCTGAACCATTGTCTTGAAAGTCACTGTAAAGCCATTGGTCCTCATTCTCGAACATGTTCGTAAGTAGGCCTACCATTGTAAATATCTTGGTAAAAAATCCTCGTCCGGATTCCGGAACGCGTCTGTGTAAGTGGCCAAAATCATCGCAGCTAGGTTCTCTTTGAATGAAAAACATCATTCTTAAAGACAGAAAGAAATATAACGTTACCTACAGATCCAGCTCTTAAAAATCGAACCTCTACTGCAAGGGCACAGTATCGTTAACACCTCGTTAACAGCACTGCCAGGTTAATGGTGCATGATTACCTCAGTAGCAGAGCAGAGCAGAGCACAGAGGCCTGAGAGCTGCATCTGTACTACCACAACGTTACAGTTTCTTCAAATTGCTTGCTGTTTTGTGATTATTATCCTCCTCTTCTGCTATGCTACCGGCTACAAGGTTGGTTGTTGTTGTTGTAGCAGAAATGTTCTCGCTTACCCGTTTGCTATAGTCGGCAGTGATGGGCAGTAGCTAGCTACAAGTAGCGACGCTACATAGCTTAACTACAATTGTCAGTAGCGTGCTGGTAGCGTCGCAACTTTTTAACCAGGGTAGCGATCTCTGTAGCGGAGCTATTTATAGAACGAAGTAGTGACGTAGCGACGAGAAACGTTACACGCTACTTTCGGGAGAAACAGTCTAGACTAGAAGATCTGCGAGGAGAAAAAAAACTCCCTGTAAAAAACCCACTATGATTGGTTGGTTGGTTTAGATATGAGTATGACAACTCACGATTGGGTATGGTAGGCCAAAACATTACGGGTAGGCCAATCAGAGGCAGGATAGGGCGGGACTCAAAGCCGCAAAGCAGGAAGTGAAAATCAAAACACAGACGTATTGAATGAATGCAATTTAACGGATTACATGAACCAGTCCGCGCGAAATGGCAGAGGGGTTCGATGGCATTGATGAAGATGATGATGTCAATAACAACAATGACTCTCCATGGCCCTATCTGGGACACATTTATGAGTTTGACTGAAAAAACGGCTAAAACATATGCTCTGCTCTCTCAACACGTCCAACACTAACTTGAGAACACATTCAGGTGAGCTGATGAAAATCAACTGTTCCCAAACAGCACACAAGTCAGTACACTTTTTGTCAACAGCTTTAACTAACAGATAGCTGCTATCATGATGATGTTTCACTGTAGGCAGAAAATGAACAATATTATTGGGGTGGAGAAAAGAAAAAAGAGGGAAAAGCAGTGGTTCTCAACCTGTGGGACAGGACCCCCAGGGGGGTCCCCACATGATTTTGGGGCAATGGAATGTTTTGTGAGTTACATATTTGAATACATTTGGTCATTTAGCTGACACTTTCATTCAAAGCAACTTACAAATTGTGTACAACAAGTCAGTAGGAGTGGTACATATCTAGCAGCCAAGGATAAGTAGTATTGTTTGTCAGTGTCAAGCTTGAGTGTTATACTCTGAGTACATACTGTAGTAGTATAGACATATTAGCATAGTTGGTAGTAGTATATACATGGTAGCATAATACTAGTAAAATGAAGTAAAACAATTCAGATATTGAAGAAGTGTGTTTTTTGGTTGATAAAGTGGGCAGGTTTCAGAAGATGCAGAGTTTAGGGATAAATAATACATAAAGATAGAATAGAAAAGAAAAAGACCATTACTGCATCAAAAGTAATCAACAAACTATACTATAAAAACTGATAAAACCAAATGGTCTCTTTCTTTTCTTTTGTAGAGGCTGCACCCAGCTAAACTTGCCTTCCTGGATTTTGTACATAATACAAGTTCATGTTAAAAGGATGACACAAAAAGCCAGACCGAGGGCTTGTTTCAGTTTTATAATAAACAATCAAACTGAGAATTTTTTTTCCTGCCTATTTGTTTGGTGGAAACTTGGTCACGAAGTAAAAAAAAAGAAGAAAAAAAATTGTGCGATGTAGCTAGCTATTTTTGCCATGTTCTTGTAGTGTAGCTTGCTACATTTCTCTGGGGATAGCATCCATTGTAGTTGAGCTATATTTAATCGAGAGTAACTTGTAGTGTACGTTGCTACATTTTCCAAGTAGCTTGCCCATCACTGATAGTCGGGTATGTTTGGCCTTTTCAAAATAAAAGTATTGAAGGATTTGCTCATCACAGTCCACGGTCCGTAACATCCCATTTTAGTACCACAATGTATCGTGTCACGCTATATCATTACATCCCTACCACATAACGTCATCTATTTCCTACACAATACACTACATGCACATGATGCAGGCAGCGAGTTGCTCTCCTTGTACAGTAGGATCCATCACAGTGCATTATCCAACTCCTCCATTCGTACGTACCTCTCATACGCTGGGTCCCTCTGAGCACTTACTGCTGTTCAGCATTCATCCACTCACTCCTCCATCTCCCTCCTACTTCACTCTCCTCTCCCTCTCTGTCCCTCATCGCTCACCCCCCCCCCCCCTCTTGGTCTCCCTCCCCTCGCTGTCCTCCACACTCATCTTCCTCCTCTCTCTTCTCCCTCCTCTCTCTTTTCTCTCATCTCTATCTCTTCTCTCCGTACTCTATCACTCTCTTGTTCTCCTCTCTCCTCTCTCTCTTGTTCTCCTCTCTCCTCTCCCTATCTTGTTCTCATCTCCGCTATCTTGTTCTCCTCTTTCTCTCCTCTCCCTATCTTGTTCTCCCCTCTCCTCTCCCTATCTTGTTCTCATCTCCGCTATCTTGTTCTCATCTCCCCTATCTTGTTATCCTCTCTCCTCTCCACTCTCTTGTTCTCTCCCCTCTCCCTATATTGTCCTACTCTCTCTCTCTCTCTCTCTCTCTCTCTCTCTCTCTCTCTCTCTCTCTCTCTCTCTCTCTCTCTCTCTCTCTCTCTCTCTCTCTCTCTCTCTCTCTCTCTCTCTCTCTCTCTCTCTCTCTCTCTCTCTCTCTCTCTCTCATATCCCTCTCTCCTCTCTTCTCTCTCCCTTCTCTACCACTCTCCTCTCCATCCCCTCTCTCTTTTCTCCCCCTCCTCCCTCACTCACCTCTCTCTCCCTCCCTCCCATCTCTCTTCTCTCCCTCCCCCATTCTCCTGTCCCTTATCTTTCACTCTCCTCTCTCTCCTCTTTCACTGTCATCTCGCTCTGTCCCCACTTTTCTCTCTCTTTTATCACTGCTGCTTCTCTCTTTCACTTATTTCCCTCTCTCTCTGCCCTGCTTCCTCTCTCTATCGTTCTCTCCTGTCACCTGTCTCTCTCTTGCCACCTCATAGCTTATATCTCCGTACTCTCTGTCTTATGCTCTCCATTTCTTCCCTGCGTCTCTCTCTCAATCTCTCTCTCTATCTCTCTCTCTCTCACGCGCTCCATCTCTCTCTTCTCTCACCGCATCCTCTTTTTTTCATGTACGGGCGGTGGATGGATGCTCATGAATTTATGGATTTCTGCATGGGGGGCTCCGTCTTTCCAAGGGAGACCAAAAAATTATTTAACAGCCTGCTGTGTGGAGTATGGGCTTGTCGGGGAGCGAGGAGGATGCCGGGAGGGAGAGGGGAGGGAGCTCAAAGCACCAGACAACTGTTTTGTTCTGCTCCATTCTCCACCACAAAAGGAGAGGTCCACCTGTAAAAGTGACTGTAAAGTGTCCCTTCTTATAGCTGTGAGCAAAATACCAATGGCTTGTCTCCCCAGTGAGCGCTACCCTGCATAGTGCATTCCGTGCATTCATATTCCCGTGACGCTGGATAGTGTTATGGCTCCAGTTAAAAGCGTAGCGTAAGAAATGCACCTGCGGAAATATTATAGGTTTACGCACCTGGGGAAGGTTGGTTAATCAAAACTGCTCTTTTTTCCAGTAATAGTTAATAGAGTAGGTGGCTTATTGCCTTGCTCAAGGGCATCCAGATGGTAGATGTTGATGTAGTAGAGGATTTCTCAGATCTTTTCAGCCAGGCATGGAATTTAAACCAGCAAATAGCTGGGCATGGAATCTTCTCTCTAACCACAACATACTCTCCCTCTATACCTCTCCTCTCCCCCATATCCCTCTTCTCCCTCCTCTCCTCTCCCTCTGTCACTCCCCCCTCTCATCTCTCTCTTCTCCCTCTTCTCTCTCTTATCTCCCTTTCCTCACTCTTCTATCCCTCTCCTCTCCCTCCTCTCTCTCTCTTCTCTCCCACTCATCTCGCTCCTCTCTCTCTCTCTTATCTCCCTCTCTTCTTCCTCCTCGCTCTCTTCTCTCCCACCCATCTCCCTCCTCTATCTCCCTCTATCACTCATCTCCCCCCACTATTTTCTCCCTCCTCTATCTTTCTCCTCTCCCTCCTCCCTACCTCACTCTCCCCTCTCTCTCGCACTCCCTTGTTATCCTGTCTCACTCTCCTCTCTCCTCTTTTACCGTCATCTCACTCTCTCTCTCTTTTCTCACTGCTGTTTCTCTATTTCAATTGAGTAGGTGGCTTAGTGCCTTGCTCAAGGGCACAACGATGATATATGTTGGTGGAGTAGATGTTTTTTGTCATTCACCCCACTCTGATTTTTCCAGCCAGGCATGGAATTTAAACTAGCAAATTGCTGGCCATGGAATCTTGTCTCTAACCTTAAAGGGCCACAGTCAAAAGTTTTCCCCCCATATTTTTTCAATCCTGTGTTACTCAGCATAGTGTTTTTTTGCTGATCTCAGCTCACCTTACTAAATGTCATTCACGCTGCCATTGCTGTTGAAAATGGGCGTAAAATACTCAGGAGACTTGGAAGTTGTTTGAAAGTCACCAGACTTAGGTAATTCACCCTTGTGGAAGCCACATGGTTGTACAGTATATTTTGGCTCTGTGTTACTGTTTGATTGATTGATTGATTAATTGATTGAAAACGTTATTAACAGATTGCAGAATGGGTACAATACAGTACAGGTCAATACAAATAACTGCTAAGAGCAGTGGTGGCTGGTGAAAATTATTCTAGGTGGGGCGGAACTATGTGTATAAGGGTTCCACACGGACAATATTGTTGGTTGCTGTCGGCAAATAATTTCCGGTTAGCTAGCATTAGCAAGCAGACAGTTTTAAGATGATAAGATGATGTTGTATTGATGTCAAATCTTAGCACTTTGAGATTTGGTTCCAAATGTAAAGTGCACTACAAATTAAATGTAATGTTGTTTTTTATTTTATAATAAAATTTTTATATTATGTTGAATAAACAAACTATTTTACCCAAAGATATATCCATGAAATTTGGATTTCGGACGGAGCAGATAGCTAACGTTAGCTCAGTTGTTAAATCAACCAGACAACTTCCAAATTCATTATTGCCAAGGGTGTTGACTAAGTAGCTAACTTATATGTAGTTTTCCTTCAGCTCATGAACTGATCTTAATGTTTTAGGGAACTCTTTTGGGCGACGTTATACCATGTTTTGTCCTGATTATATAGCATTAGCGTTAGCTCTCGTTATGGTTTGACACCGACCCCAAACGCACGACACAAGAGAGTAGGAATTCAGAGTTGCCAAAAACAAGGGCTTGTTTATTGAGACTAATTAATGAGCACAGAATAGTCAAGTCAAACAAGACAGGTACACAAGCAAGGGGGAAAATGTTCTGCTGCTCTGCAGCTTCTCCCGTGGTGGTAGTAGGGGGTAGCAGATGCTGACGTCTGAGCCGCTCTGCAGACCTCTCTCGGCAGAATCTCCGAAGTGTTGCGGGACCGAGAGAGAGAGAGAGGGAGCGAGTCAACAAGGGTGCAGGTGGAACGAGCAGGAGAACAGGAGAGGTGACTTGTACCCAAATACAAAAGTTATCCAAGTGAACTAATCTTCGTGTAAATACACACAGTGAGCAAAGTTCCAAAACACAATCCCAAGTGAATCTCTTCGTGTAAATACACACAGTGAGCACTGTTCCAAAACACAATCCCTAGTGAATATCTTCGGTGCAAAAATAGACACTGAGAGTGAAGTCCAAAAAACAATCCAATGTGAATAATATCTTCGGTGTGAACAACACACAGTGGGAGATGTAAAGTCCCAAAAATATTATCCCAGTGAGAACAACAAAAAGGCGATCGCTGGGTGAGTGACTGTCTGATAAAAAAGGTGGTAATCTTCAGTGTTATAGAAACACACGAAAACGGAATTTGATCAAGACAGTCAGTAAAAAACTCACCCAGACGTAGTGCGTAATGAGTGCTGGAACAGCAGCGGAGCGAGCGCGTCGCCACGGGGAAAAGGTGTCCAAGAGGAAGGCTTCTTGGAATATCCTGGAGGTAAAGCACAGAGAGCAAACAGCAGCAGCAGCAGGAACGGAGAATGCAAACAGAGAAATATCAAAACGATCCAACAAAACTAGAGTGGAGAAACGGGGTATAAATAATACGGGATTGATTGATTGACAAGCAGTGACAGCTGGGGAATGTGATTGAAAAGCGTGCGGACGGGAGAGAACCAATCAACGACGTCTCTGACGACGTCACTGGGAAGAAGCGTGTGAATGGGGGAATTGAATGATCAACAGAAACAAATGAAAACAGAGCGAGGTGGTTTAAAGGAACAGAACGAGTGAGTGAGCAAGGACAGAACCTCACAGTACCCCCCCCTCCACGGGAGCCACCCGGCGACCAGGCCGCGTGAATATTAAAGGCAACCAACTTGTGTTCAGCTTTTCGTTCAGCGTTTCTCTGATTGGCCACACGGCCATTCAATCAATCCACTAGCACACGCCCTTGCGGCGCGGCAGAAGCGCTGGTCGAACCAGCGGTGTTCTGTTGTGTGACTGTACTACAGCAGTGTTCTGTTGTGTGACTGTACTAAACTCTTCCACCACATGACCGACATTTGACATACAGTACACCTCCTATCTATGTTGGGATTATGTTTGGTCATGACAAAACAATAAAAATCGCTACTGTTAGTAATGCTGCCACCACCCACTTCAATGACAGAGCTCTCATATTTGCGAATGCATAAACTATATCTTAAATTATGGCGATGTGTCTAATATGGCTGTCGCGAAGTCATTGATAAGCGACAGCCATATTAGACACATAGCCATAATTTAAGATATAGTTTATGCATTCGCAAAATATGAGAGCGCGCCGCTGTCATTGAAGGGCTTCCTACAACAGAGCACCGCCGCTGCTGCTGCTGAAGCTGTATCAAGCCGGCGGCGGCGCACGAAAGCCGGGGATAAACCACCGCGTCGCCCCGCTGGCGCTTCAGGCTCAGCAGCCTCCATGGGCGAAATAACATATAACGTTACAGTTCCACACTGATGTACAGTGAGTGTCTAATATGGCTGTCGCGAAGTCATGCCTCTCCCTCTGACAATATCATAATGATGTGTTTTCTATATTATATCCACAATCATTCATCTAAAAAAATGTATGGGCTTTGATTAAACATGTAACCTACACACCTACTGTAACTTACTGTACCTCTGCTTCCTACAGCACAGCAGGTAATGGCGTTAATCAATGGAACGCGAAACATAATAACGTTACGCTTTCTAGTTCAGCGCATTTCATAACTGTATGGGCTTTGTTTATACACGAGTGAATCTGGTAGTAAGGGCTTTGTTTATACACGAGTGAATCTGGTAGTTGGTACAAGTTGATTGCCCGCGCTGCCGCTCGCGCGCGCTCCTTGGATTTCATTTGTGACGTGGGACGACTGCGCTTGCCTGCGCGTGGGGGCGGGGGGGGGCGGCCAATCAGAGAAAAGCCGAACACAAGTTGGTTGCCTTTAATATTCACGCGACCAGGCCGACCCGGCTCGTCAGGATGGGCACGATGGAAGTCAGTGATCAAGCCGGGATCCACGATGAGCTGCCGGGAGACCCAGCTACGCTCCTCAGGGCCGTAACCCTCCCAGTCCACCAGGTATTGGAACCCCCGGCCCCGCCGACGAACGCCCATCAACCGGCGGACCTGCCACTGGGGGTGACCATCCACCAACACGGGAGGCGGCGGATCAGGAGCTGGAGGCATAAGGGGACTGAGGGAGACAGGCTTAACCCGGGAGACATGGAACACGGGGTGGATGTGCATGGATGCAGGAAGTTTCAGGCGCAGGGCCGCCGGACTGAGTACCTTCAGGACCTCGAAAGGTCCGACGAAACGGGGGTTGAGCTTCTTGGCCGAGGACCGTAGCGGGAGGTCCTTTGCGGAGAGCCACACCCTCTGCCCATGGCGGTAAGTCGGCGCAGGAACCCGGCGCCGGTCGGCACCACGACAGGCGCGCTCAGATGTCCGGAGCAGCGCGGTCCTGGTGATCTCCCAAACTCGTCGGCAGCGGTCGAGGTGGACCTGCACGGAGGGAACTGCCACTTCCGTCTCCTGTGCGGGGAAAAGAGGGGGCTGGTAGCCCAGGGAGACCTCAAAGGGGGAGAGGCCGGTGGCGGAACTGACCATTGAATTGATGGAGTATTCAACCCAGGGAAGGAAACTGCTCCAGGATGCTGGTCTCTCGGCTGCCACACACCGAAGAGCAGACTCCACGCTCTGGTTCATCCTCTCCGTCTGCCTGTTAGTCTGGGGATGATAACCAGAGGAAAGACTGACCGTTGCCCCCAATCCCTTGCAAAAGGCCCGCCATACCTGGGAGGTGAACTGGGGCCCCCGGTCAGAGACGATGTCCTGGGGAAACCCATGAAGGCGGAACACGTGGTGCGTCAGGAGGTCCGCCGTCTCGGCCGCCGAGGGAAGCTTGGAGAGGGCCACGAGGTGAACCCCCTTGCTGAATCGATCCACCACGGTCAGAAGGCAGGTGTTCCCCTGGGAGGAGGGCAGACCAGTGACGAAGTCCAGCGCCACATGTGACCACGGACGGCTCGGAACGGGAAGTGGCTGCAAGAGCCCGGAGGGTGCCTGGTGAGAGGCCTTGCTGCGGGCACAGACCGTGCAGGCCAATACGAACTCCTTGACGTCGTTCCGCATGGTGGGCCACCAGAAACGACGAGCCAGGAAGGAGAACGTGCGATGGACGCCAGGGTGGCAGGCGAACCGGCTGGTATGGCCCCACAGCAGTACCTGGGACCGGACAGAGTCGTGGACGAAGAGACGACTCCTAGGGACGTTGCTAGGAGCACGTTGGAAGCGTAGGGCACGCCTTACCACACCCTCGATGCCCAAGGAGATGGCTCCAACCACTCGGGCCTCCGGGAGGATGGGAGTAGGGTCCTCAGAGGGTGGAGCCCCCTTGGAGTGCATCCGGGACAGGGAGTCGGCCTTCGTGTTGCGAGAACCGGGGCGGAAGGTCAGCGAGAAGTCGAACCGACTGAGGAAACTGGCCCATCTCGCCTGCCGACCGTTGAGGCGCCTGGAAGCGCGGATGAACGTCAGGTTCTTGTGGTCCGTCCAGATGGTAAAAGGCTCCTCGGCACCCTCCAGCCAATGACGCCACTCCTCCAGCGCAGCCACGACCGCCAGCAGCTCCCGATTGCCGGTGTCGTAGTTCCTCTCGGCAGGGAGGAAGCGACGCGAGTAGAAGGCGCAAGGATGCACCTTCTGGTCTGAAAGAGAACGTTGGGATAGGACAGCGCCTAGGCCAGAATCCGAGGCGTCCACCTCCACGATGAACTGTCTCTTGGGGTCAGGGTGGAGCAGGATAGGGGCGGAAGTGAACCTTCTCTTGAGGGATACGAACGCAGCGCATGCCGCTGGGGACCAGTCGAACGGCAGAGCGGGGGAGGTCAGCTTGGTAAGTGGCTCCGCCACTTGACTGTAGTTCCGGATGAACCTTCGGTAGAAGTTGGCGAACCCGAGGAAACTCTGTAACTCCTTCCGAGTGGTGGGTTCTGGCCAATCCTCCACAGCCTGGATCTTGCGAGGATCCGCTCGGGTCAAGCCCTTCTCAACGATGAAGCCCAGGTAGTCGACGGAGTTGGAGTGGAAACGGCACTTCTCCGCCTTGACGAAGAGCCGATTGTGGAGGAGGCGCTCCAGCACACGGCGGACATGCTGGATGTGTTCCTCGAGGGTCCTGGAAAAGATGAGAATGTCGTCCAGGTACACCACCACGAACACCTCCAGCATGTCACGAAGGACGTCGTTCATGAGTGCCTGGAATACCGCCGGGGCGTTGGTGAGGCCGAACGGCATTACTAGGTACTCGTAGTGGCCCCTGGGGGTCTTGAAGGCGGTCTTCCATTCATCGCCCTCATGGATACGGACAAGATGGTAGGCACTCCGGAGGTCCAGCTTGGTGAAGAACGAGGCCTGGGTCAGTGGCTCGAAGGTGGAGCTCATGAGAGGTAGAGGGTATTTGTTCTTGATGGTGATCTCGTTGAGCTGACGATAGTCGATGCAGGGTCGCAGGTCCCCATCCTTCTTACCAACAAAGAAGAACCCGGCCGCCACCGGGGAGGAGGAAGGCCGAATGAGTCCTGCTTCCAATGACTCAGAGATGTAGAGATCCATCGCCTTCTTCTCCGGGACAGTCAGACTGTAGAGGCGGCTGCCGGGAAGGGGAGCCCCTTGGCGGAGGTCGATGGCGCAGTCATAGGGGCGGTGAGGTGGAAGGGCCTGAGCCCTGGTCTTACTGAAAACCTCCAAGAGGTCGTGGTACTCGGGAGGTATGGACGAGAGGTCCGGAGGCAACTCACCAGCGGGCCTCCGGGGCGGGGGACAGGACGCCGCCTGCAGACACAGGGCGTGACAGGAGGAGCTCCAGCCCCTGATGGTACCGGAGGACCAGGCGATGTGGGGCTCGTGCAGCGCGAGCCAGGGCCTACCCAGGACCACCGGGACAAGGGGGGATTGGGTGATGAGGAACTGGATTCTTTCGACGTGGTTACCAGCGATGGTCAGCACGACTGGGCCGGTGCGTTGAGAGATGTCGGCCAGGCGGTGTTGGTCCAACGAAAAGATCTCCAAGGGCCTCACAAGGTCCTCAAGTGGAATGTTGGCTCGGGTGGCGAACTCGAAGTCGAGGAAGTTCTCGTCTGCCCCTGAGTCGATGAGGGCCTCCACCGTGGCACGTTGGTCCCCCCAGGCCAGGGTGACGCTCATCAGATGGTCAGGTGGTGCGCGGCGCTGGGAATGGGAAAAACGGCTCACCAGGATCTCCCGGGGTCTCGGTGAGCCTGATCTTTTGGCCGGGTGGGGCAGTCGGCGATTCGGTGTCCCGCACCTCCGCAGTAGAGGCAGAGACCGGACCTGAGCCTTGCCTCACGCGTCGCCTGGCTCAGATGAGAGCGTCCCAGCTGCATGGGTTCCTCCTCGCGAACCGAACGGGGGGGCCTGCTACCACCAGTAGTGTTGAGGACAGGGCGTCCAGGAGTGACGTCATGCGTCCGGGGAATCCGGGGTGCCTCAGGAGGTAACAGTCGGGTCCTCTCGCGCCTTCTCTCCAGGAGGCGTCCGTCAATACGGATGACGAGGCTAAACAGATCCTCGAGGGAGTCGGGCAACTCCCGGGTAGCGAGCTGGTCCCGGACTGCGTCACTGAGCCCCCTCAAGAAGGTTAGGCGAAGAGCAGGTTCGTTCCATCCACTCTCCACCGCCGCCAGACGAAACTCCAAGACATAGTCCGTCACCCTGCCGCTCCCCTGTCGGAAAGTCCCCAACCGGGCTCCAGGGTCCAGACCTCGGGCTGGATGGTGGAACACTCTGCGGAGCTCCGCCACGAAGTCTGGATAGGAAAACACAAAATCTGCTTCCATTGCCCAGGAGGAAGTGACCCACTGGGCAGCATGGCCTGAAAGCAAGTTCGTCATATTAGCCACTTGGGACCCACGAGCAGAAAAACGGCTTGGTTGATGACGGAAAACCAACTCACATTGCATGATGAATGTGGCACACTCCTCGGGATTGCCGTCGAACAGCCGTGGGACGGAGAGACGGGGTTCCCGAGGTGCGGGATCTGCTGGGGCTGCGGGGAATGCTCCTGAAGGTTGTGAGAGATGAAAAGCATTAACGGTGTCGCCCAGCGAGTGAAGCTGAGCGAGAATGTCGGACTGTTGTCCCGCCATAGCGGCCATTGACCCTTGCATAGGCAGGACCTGATCCCTGAGACTCTGCACCGCAGCCGCAGCCCGCTCTAATTGGAGACTGTGATCCCTGGTCAACTCGACTTGATTAGCAAGTGCGGTTCTGACCCTCTCTGTGTCGGCTGGGGTCGTCATTTTGGTTGGATCGTAATGTTATGGTTTGACACCGACCCCAAACGCACGACACAAGAGAGTAGGAATTCAGAGTTGCCAAAAACAAGGGCTTGTTTATTGAGACTAATTAATGAGCACAGAATAGTCAAGTCAAACAAGACAGGTACACAAGCAAGGGGGAAAATGTTCTGCTGCTCTGCAGCTTCTCCCGTGGTGGTAGTAGGGGGTAGCAGATGCTGACGTCTGAGCCGCTCTGCAGACCTCTCTCGGCAGAATCTCCGAAGTGTTGCGGGACCGAGAGAGAGAGAGAGGGAGCGAGTCAACAAGGGTGCAGGTGGAACGAGCAGGAGAACAGGAGAGGTGACTTGTACCCAAATACAAAAGTTATCCAAGTGAACTAATCTTCGTGTAAATACACACAGTGAGCAAAGTTCCAAAACACAATCCCAAGTGAATCTCTTCGTGTAAATACACACAGTGAGCACTGTTCCAAAACACAATCCCTAGTGAATATCTTCGGTGCAAAAATAGACACTGAGAGTGAAGTCCAAAAAACAATCCAATGTGAATAATATCTTCGGTGTGAACAACACACAGTGGGAGATGTAAAGTCCCAAAAATATTATCCCAGTGAGAACAACAAAAAGGCGATCGCTGGGTGAGTGACTGTCTGATAAAAAAGGTGGTAATCTTCAGTGTTATAGAAACACACGAAAACGGAATTTGATCAAGACAGTCAGTAAAAAACTCACCCAGACGTAGTGCGTAATGAGTGCTGGAACAGCAGCGGAGCGAGCGCGTCGCCACGGGGAAAAGGTGTCCAAGAGGAAGGCTTCTTGGAATATCCTGGAGGTAAAGCACAGAGAGCAAACAGCAGCAGCAGCAGGAACGGAGAATGCAAACAGAGAAATATCAAAACGATCCCAACAAAACTAGAGTGGAGAAACGGGGTATAAATAATACGGAATTGATTGATTGACAAGCAGTGACAGCTGGGGAATGTGATTGAAAAGCGTGCGGACGGGAGAGAACCAATCAACGACGTCTCTGACGACGTCACTGGGAAGAAGCGTGTGAATGGGGGAATTGAATGATCAACAGAAACAAATGAAAACAGAGCGAGGTGGTTTAAAGGAACAGAACGAGTGAGTGAGCAAGGACAGAACCTCACACTGTTGTGTGGTGGAGGTCTGTAGAGGAGAGAAGATTAGCTGGCTACCTAACTAGCCATCTATCTTTCTATAAGATAACAAGTGATGACTTCTGTTTAACTCAAATGTTGAAGCATACTGAAGCATATTTTTCGCTTACTTACCTTACCTTCGAGCATAGAGTCTTGTTGATGTCCACATTCAATCCACAAGACTTAATCCGTGAGAAAAAGCTGGCTTGAACTTCCCATAAACGTGTCCATATAAATCCATTTAGTTAGATCCAAGTCCAACACTGTCTGAATGTACAGTATCTTGTGATTATTATCAATTTCCGACAACAATATATCTATGACAACAACTAGTAGCCGAGCAGAGCATATGGGATTTTCCTGGTGGAGTTAATGTCACACGAATGGCACTCTATTGCCAGGCAATAGATTGAAAAATTACTCTACTTCAGGCGCTAGAGAAAAGCGCCCACAGGCATCATATTTGAAGACGCTGATTGGATTACATTTAGTTGCTAAGTTCATTCACATTGCCCTGTGAATTTTTCAATTGGCTGAGTTGCGCACTGACGCTGGCGCTGATTTCTAGCGCCAAAGAGAAGAGAGGGGGGATGAATAGGACGCACAAACAATGATTTATAATTGATATATTACACTTTATTAGCTTAACGTAAGATATAAGTGACGGAGAAAATGACCTAATCGCCCCTGCCTTTCTACCTTTCTGTACCACAGTTCTTACAGTGTCAATGATCATATGAAGAAACGGAAATAAATTGTCAACATCAGTTTGAGAATCGTTGCCTTAATTCGAGGGCCTGCTACAATACTTTAAATGAGTAATTATTATTTATTTAAAAAAATGTTATTATATTTTTAGGGGTCGAAATCTAAAATCCAAGACTTTCTTATTTATTCTTCTCTTTCCACCAGGGGGGGTGGCGCCCTAGCGCCCTCTATGGACCAGCCGCCACTGGCTAAGAGGATGAACACCAGAAAAATACTTTCGTCTTTGTATACTCAAGCCATTCAAATCCGTGCATCGGTCGGGAACAAGTAAAAGTTCAACATGGGGATTTGAATGGCTTGTAGTGGAGACTACTTTGTTCTTAACCTTAATTTCAAATAAGATATCATCCAAATGAGACATCTCCTGACTCACCGACATCCAAATGAATTGAATGAGACATCCCTTTCTGTTCCACAGTCTGTCGATGAGAGCGTTATTGGATTCAGACCAAAATGGCTTCAACGGGGGTGAGATCACTGCATTTAGAATTGATTGGCTTCCCAGCTCCCCCTGGTCAAACACTTTTTCCTGTCTGCTGTGTAAAGCATGCACACACACACGCACACACACACACACACACACACACACACACACACACACACACACACACACACACACACACACACACACACACACACACACACACACACACACACACACACACACACACACACACACACACACACACACACACACACACACACACACACACCTGTCTGTCTGAGTGCCAGAGGGAGACATGTACAGTATATGACGCAAGAGACTGATGGCATTACATCATCTTTCATCTCTACCATGTCCTGAAGCCAAGCTGGTTAATATGGAATGACTGATGCATGACCTGTCTGTATATGAAACTTACACGGGCAAAGCCGGCCTGCTCCTCTATACTCACAGAATCGGGTGGTACTGTACAATACCATCTTCGTGCTGTTTTAGAGGAAGTCGCTTCCCTGCGCCTCCAGGAAGAATAAGTTATTTTCAGCTGCTCCATGTGTTCATGACTCCTGAACAAGGACAAGAACAGGAGATAGCCCTATCAAAAAAATGTATTGGTCATACAAGACCGACAGAGGAGAGGGAGAACGGGAGAAGATGTGGGGAGGACATGTGTTACGTTGTCATTGACATTATTTAAGCTCGATGTCGAGTCAATGCAACTAATAACTAAAGTAACGACAGACAAGAACACATACTACACAGACAGGATCAGCACCAGACAAAGGGGAAGACAGAATACTTATACATGAGGGAATGACGACTCCTACAGTTCGGTGGGGGCGCCTGCTCAGCGAGGAAAGGATCTAAGGGGGGTAGTGTGATCCTTCCACACGTTATACCCTCTCAGTGAGAGTCCGCGCGCATGAACACTTATGGTAACCTACTTGCGTTCAGCGTTTCTCTGATTTCTCTGATCGAATCGAATCGCTAGAATACACAACATATTTATTAAAACAACTACCAGATTCACTCATAACGTTATTTCGCGTGACAACACAGCCCAGCTGTCAGAAACTGTACATTGTAACGTTATATAACGCAACATTATATAGCGTTATTTCGCGTTTTTATTCATAATGTTATTTCGCGTGACAACACAGCACAGCTGTCAGAAACTGCCCATTGAGGGGGTTTGAATCACTGTACATCAGTGGAGGCTGCTGAATGATTAACTAGAAACTGTACATACAGAGTTAAGTGTACTGTACTGTACAATACAGAGTTAAGTGTGTACTGTACATACAGAGTGTAGTGTACAATACAGAGTTAACTCTGTATGTACAGTACACACTTAACGCTGTATGTACAGTACACTCTGTGTGTACAGTACACACTTAACTCTGTATTGTACAGTACAGTACACTTAACTCTGTATGTACAGTACACACTTAACTCTGTATTGTACAGTACACTTAACTCTGTATGTACAGTACACACTTAACTATGTATGTACAGTACACTTAACTATATGTATTGTACAGTACACTCTGTATGTACAGTACACACTTAACTCTGTATGTACAGTACACTCTTAACTCTGTATGTACAGTACACTCTTACTGATTAACTAGAAACTGTACATTGTAACGCAACGTTATATAATGTTATTTCGCGTTTTTATTCATAACGTTATTTCGCGTGACAACACTGTACATCAGTGGAGGCTGCTGACCAAATTTTTTGGTGAAGCACAAATTATTATATTATATTATATATTAAATTATATTTTTTAAACATCCCCAACGCTGCAATACCCCCATTCCTCCCAGGTGTCAGGCTCCTCATTCGCTTCCATTCATTTTGGGGACCATGTTTAAATATCGGAGATGAACGTTATTTCGATTGATATGAATAGCTAGTTACGTTTATATAGAGAGATGATAAATTAATTAAACGTAAAAAAAATTGTCACCGACTGACCATAGGCTCTACAGCAAGCTGACGAACGAGTTGTGCTATCCGTCGATATTAAAACTAAGTGACGAATGTATAATTTACACTTGTGCCAATTGCCATTAACCTGCGTGGTTATTATGTAGGGGGGATTACGAATGCATAATGCCGCGGCAACCTATTAATATTACCTATGCGACCTACAGTATGTGACACATTAAAGATGGCGGCTTGCGTTCTGAACGAGCGTATTCGGGAAGGAGAGCGCTCTGCCGCGGGGGCGTGCTAGGCGTGGTCACGTGGGCGTCGTGGCCAATCAGAGAAACGCGGAACGAAACGCTGAACGCAAGTAGGTTACCTTAAGTGTTCACGCAGTCCGCGCTGCCAGGTGAAAAAGAAGCGGTTGATTGGCTACACATGTATTGGAGAAAACATGTGATAGCCTCCACTCTCCCAGACCGACTGTAGGGGGTAGGTGCGCAGCGACCAGGAAGGGGATTGGGAATTGGCATAACGACTAACATTGGGATGGGAGAAGAAACGGAGGAAAAAGGAGGGGGAAAAAGATTTAAAAAAATGGGTACACCTGGAAGGGAAAACGATAAGGACTACAAAACCAGGACAGGGAACTACAGCTAGACATAACACATCACACTGGGAACGCCTGATCAAGGCACACACAGACCCCACACGTAACAACATGCAACAAATCAGCCCGTGAGCGGGAGGCGAACCCGGGTCGGCCACGTATGTCTGCGAGGCAGTATGCAGTGTGCCACTGGGGCGTCCCCGCAAGACACTTTCTGTAAATTTCTTTTATTTTATCTTACCTAATTTTTATATTTATTTGATTTTATTGTACTACTACTACTTTTATTGGACACACACACAACACACACACCTGCACTGCACCTTAACATGCACATAATGCAAGACACTTTCTGTAAATAATTGAGTATTTTATATTTTATTTCATCTTACTACTACTACTACTTCTTGTTACCATTCTTGTATTCATTGTTTCTTAATTGTGCACTGTTGAGTCTGAGCTCGAAACACAAACATTGTATTACCTCCAATGCCCCTGTATTGTTATGTATTTGACAAATAAAGAACTTGAACTTGAACAGTAAAGGCCATCATGTTTTGCATTACTTTCAACACCATGCATTATGGGGCTAGTGCATCAGTATCACCGGCTGTTACGGCATCAGCTCTTCCTAGGACCGGAAAGCACTGCAGAGGGTGGTGAAAACCGCTCAACGCATCACCGGTCCGCCACTTCCCTGCAATTGAGGCTGTCCAGCACAAACTGTGTCTGAGGATGAGGCACGCAGCATCATTCCTCACCAGCTACACAGCTGCCGATTACAATGCATTGTCAGCTGGGAGACGTTTGACCCTGATAATCCTTCTTTGTCTTCACCTGCCCTTTGTAGTCAATCGTCATGCTTAGCTACGTGATATAATTTATTAGTTGGCTTGCTTTTAGTAATAAATGGTTAGTTGTTATGGTAGCGTTTAACTGAGCGAAAAGCTGAACACAGGGAGAGGAGAATGGAGAGGTTTAGGTTTGTTTAATCCGATAGGTACCATGCAGACAGGTTACAGTGAATACAGGAATGTACAAAGGTGCGAGCAGGAGCACTCCTCGTGTTCCGCAGGAGCGTCAAGGCGGGTGGTGTCTTGTGAGACAGCGTAGGCTGGCGGCAGCTGGTCCTGGGCACAGGGAGACAGAGGTTAGAGCAAGGCAGGGAAACAGACAGAGAAGCAAGGTAGGTTACGTCCTTGTACCTAGGTAGGTTGCGCGTATTTGTCCCCCACTTGCCGGTCTAGGGAGGGTTGAAGCCTATCACATGTCTCCTCCGATACATGTGGAGGCAGCCAGCCGCTTATTTTCACCTGACAGCGAGGACTCTCATTGGGTGCGTGTAATGCGTGGGAGAATCACACTACCTCACCCAGATCCCTTCCTCGCTGAGCAGGCGCCCCGACCGACCTGTAGGAGTCACTGTTTACAATGACCAGGACCCACCCTACTGGCGTCCCACCCGCTGACACTGCCAATTGTGTCAGTATGGACGACCGACCAAACCAGAGGTACCGCGGCAGCTGGATTCGATCCCACTGTAGCTGTGGTGGTAGGCAGACGCTTAGTCCGCTGCGCTACCCGGCCGCACCTCAGCTTCTGATATAATACAAGCTGATTTGTTGAGTAGACTAAACATCTTATTAGGCATAAGAGAAGTCTATACAGCAACAAGCCTGGACAAGCAGCAGACACAATGCAACAAATGCGACTTGGGACCATGCACTTATCACTACAATCTCCGTGTTATTGTTGGCTCAGAGGTGATCTGCTTGGTTTCTCTCTCATATGAGTGCAATGGGAAGTTTATACTTTCGTATCTATATGTTTTGTTTAGCCTTGTCCCCTGTTTTGCCTCTTGTGCTTATAATTGGTATTTTTTGGGACATTCGCCCACGGTATTCGGGCCGTCACGCACTCGCCCGCACGTCGCAGCACTTTGCTCTTGTCTGTTAGCTCTGGGCTGCATTTTCGCCGATCAACCAATACATTGTTGCACATTTCGATCGTCACCACACTCTACCTATTGCGTGATTTGGGTCTCAAGTTACACGACGAAACATCCGGCCAGCGTCATTTGACGAGTGACCACGTCCGGTTGTGCACGGTCCTGAACTGACCAGTCACCACTGATGGCGGAAATTATTGACCGCCTTCGTAGCCAAGGAGCGTCTGCTCCGAAAGTGATCCCAGACGAGCGCTGACAGTGGGGGAAGGTGACACAAGAAGACGAAGAAGTCCATTGTTTTGATGAGAGCCTCTGAATAAATGGGAGCGGAGGGCAATTTTGGATAATCATGCCGAATTTTTACTGGTAAAAATACATTTTCTGTGGGATTTTTAAAAACTTTGGACCTGTTCGACTTCAGGCTATGGAACCATTATGTTTTCCAGCTCCTACCTCTCAGCTGGAATTTAAAAACATGAATCTGGCAACCAGTAAAAAGAAATGCGAGTACACAAATGTGTATTCAAACCTCTGTTACTCTATTTCATTTATTGTGTAAGAAACCTCAGAATGTTACCTTTCAAAAGAGACCAGACTCATGTATGTGATATAAGTAGGCTATAAAGTATAATAAATCGCAAATTACTTTGGGTATGCAATTGTCAAAAACATTCTTCTGGCGTGATCCTTATTAAGAGGTTAAATAATGCAGAGGGAAATTCAGCACCACAGATCGCTTACAATAAACATTTAGATAGTCAAAAATAAAAAATAATAAGAATACACAGTCAAAGATATACATGCTATATACATACTACAGACGGTTAACCGTCAACAAAGTTCAATGTCCCAAAAAATACCAAATATAAGCACAAGAGGCTAAACGTAGCAAAACAGGGACAAGGCAAAACAAAACATAACGATACTTAAGAAACTATAAGCTTCCCAGAGGCAAGAATAAATGTACATAAAACAGTTGACAAAAACACTTGACAGAAGATACTGAACACTTGCTAACGTAGAACAATCACACCACAAGGACTGAACAGAAAACAGGGACTGAAGTACACAGAGGACAAACGAGACACACCTGATTACATACATAAGAGACACCTGATAGGGGAAACAGACTACAAAGGACTACAGGAACGACAACAACTACAACGATGGCACATGACGGGGAACACGATACAAATAACCGGAGAAAACTAGAAACAATACAAAGCACAGAGAAACATAACACATGAGACAGCTAAACCAACAGAAGAGCATGCATGAGAGGGAGAGACAGAGGGAGAGAGAGAACACAGAGAGAGAGAGAACAGAGAGGGAGAGATAACACAAAGAAAGAGAACAGAGAGGGAGAGAGAACACAGTGAGAGAGAGAACACAGAGAGAGAGAACAGAGAGGGAGAGAGAACACATAGACAGAGCCAGAGAACACAGCATGTCCATGGCAGAATTGTGGTTGAACAGAGCGAGAGGCGGTCCAAGGCCTGGCAGGAGGGGACAAGAGAGTGTGTGCGTGCGTGCGTGCGTGCGTGCGTGCGTGAGAGAGAGAGAGAGAGAGAGAGAGAGAGATAGAGAGAGAGAGAGAGAGAGAGAGAGAGAGAGAGAGAGAGAGAGAGAGAGAGAGAGGAGAGAGAGAGAGAGAGAGAAAGGGACTGTCCATGGCCTGGCAGGGGAGACAGAGAGAGGGGCAGATTGTTCATTGTCCAAGGCAGAGCAGGGGGGAAAGTGGGAAAGTCGTGGACAGAGCGAGGGCAGGATGGGCAGATGTCTCTGCCATGACACCTGGGTTGCCTATAATAGCCTGTGTACTTATTTCTATAGACCCAGGGCAGTTTTACTGGGAAAATCCAAAGGACGTGCCTGCCCTTTCTCTCTTGCACACACAGCTCAAAGAGGAAATGAGGTGCACTGTAGAGAAGTGCTTATTTGTAGCACACATTGTCATGCAGCAAAAACAGACATGCGAGATGGGCGAAACACACAGGATGACACACACGAGCACATGCATTTATTTGGGTTACCGATAAAATTCCTATCTGCGCCTGACCGGACAGATTCCTTTTTTTGTTTAGAAGTCAGATGCAGAAGTCAGGCCTGCAGTGTTGTGTAGGATTGAGTGAGACTAGCAATGGTGATGTTGGTCATTTTGAGTCAGGAAATGCACATCGAGAGTGTATGTATCATGAAAATGTATCAAGCCACCAGCCAAGCAGTAAAACAAGCCCTGCCTGTGCTTCCATTGGGCGGTAACCCTGACTCAGGAACAAACCCTAGAAAACCAACAAACCCAGAAATGTAAGATATATCTGGCCTATAGGTTAGAACCTTTTCATCTTCCAGAAAACTGTACTCTGTCTATTATTGTTTATGTATTCTAACCTCTTTGCCCTGGTCTGCCGGCTCTGGGCTATGTATTTCCTGATAAATCAATACATTGTTGGAAAGTTAAACTTCCCACCGTTCGATCGACACCCCACTCAACCTATTGCGTGATTCCAGTCTCGAGTTACAAGATGAATCATCCGACGAGTGTCATTTGACAAGCCATTTGGACACGTGACCACATCCGGTTTGGCCGGGTCCTGAACGGACCAGTCACCTCTGATGGCGAAAATCATTGTCACCTTTGTAGCCAATGAGATTCTGGAGCCAGGGCTGTCCCACACGAGGGTTGATTGCAACGAGAAAGACAAAGACGAAGCCGGGGAAGTTCTATGTTTCGACTAGCGCCTCGGAATCAATGGCAGCGGACCGCTATTTTGGATAATCATGCCGAATTAATGCCGGTACACACATTACAAAAACCTTTGTAAAACACTCATTTTCCATGGGATTGTTATCAACTTTGGACCTGTACTAGATAAGACTTCAGGCTGTGGAAGCGTTATGTCTTCCAGCTCCTACCTCTCAGCTGGAACTCAAAAACAGGCATCTGGCAACAAGTAAACAGGAATGTGAGTAAACAAAACTTTTACTTCAGTGTGTTCAAACCTCTGTTACTCTATTTTCTATTTTATTAGCACTCAAAGTGATTCTTAAGAAACCTCAGAATGTTACCTTTCAAAAGAGACCAGACTCATGCATGTGCTATAAGTATAATGTATAATAAATCACAAATTACTTTAGGTATGCAATTGTCAAAAATATTACTCAAACCTAACCCTAAATGTAACTCTATTTCATTAGCACTCATAATATAATATAATAATATAATAAATATTACTTTGGGTATGCAATCTTCAGGCGTGTTATGCAAAACTAGCCACATTTTTGCCCGATTCATAAGAGGTTAAGATTTCATTTCACAGTAATGTCACTCTCCTCGTGGATGGCAAGCAAAGAATAAGACATCACTCCCAACACTATTTGCTCGTGTTGACCAGGTTAGACAGCCGGTCTCACTAATGAGAAGGAATTCCTAATCATTCCACATGAGCGACTTTGAAGGGAACGTTCTATTGATGGCTGATGCTTAACTGGCTGGATACCCAACGGTTGCCATGTGGCTTCTTTGTAAGATGGAGGACGAACCTTCCATTATCTGAGAGGGAAAATGTGTTTTCCCGGCTCTCCAAGGATGGTTATTGTGTACAAGCATTTTGAGGAGGTTGCTTTTGTGCTGTCCAAAGATGATTATATGTGCAATTTGCAGAAGGTCGTTTAAACGTTTACATGGTCCTCTAATGTGCCGGGGAAACGTCATAACCCCTGGGCTTGTGAAACCTAATTGTATTATTTCAAAAACACAAGGCCCCTCGGTCTGAAACGAAGGTTGTGCTTCTTCAATTCCTTCACACAGACTCTGTGAAGATACAAGGCTTTTCACCTGACAGTGACGTTCAGTTTTTTTCTTTTCACATTCGCTCTCCAATTATTACTATACATGGACATTTTCCAGGAGTTTTGGCGTTGTCCAAAAGATGATTACAAGAACATTTTTGCGGCGAAGTAAAGAATAATTGAAACAAATTGAGTCCATGTTTCCCTCTAGCGATTTAATGAGAAGAAGAGCAGGGAGAGAAGGCCCGCAGCCAGGTTCCTTATTATTTTATACATGTAGTGGTAGGAAGCGGTGGCACTTTCCACTCTAGGAACAGAGTTTTAAAATAACACCAGGTACTTGTCTCTATGCACCTGGGCTGGGCTTGGTTGGGCTTGGCTCACTTTCAATTACAGCCATTATGGCATAATATTGGTTCATCGTGCAAATTTGAAAAAACCCTTGGTCAAAAAAGAGGTTGTCTTCTATGTGTTCTGTTGACGGATAATTGCAAATCAACGGTCTTCAATTAACGAACAGGTTCCAGAGTCTGTATCACGGCCCTGGCCACGCCTCTATGTGAGTGTGTGTGTGAGAGATGAGAGAATGTGTGTATGCAGGTGTGTGTGTGTGTGAGAGAGAGAAAGTGTGTGTGTGTGTATGTGTGTGTCTGTGAGAGAGAGAGAGAGAGAGAGAGAGAGAGAGAGAGAGAGAGAGAGAGAGAGAGAGAGAGAGAGAGAGAGAGAGAGAGAGAGAGAGAGAGAGAGAGAGAGAGAGAGAGAGAGAGAGAGAGAGAGAGAGAGATAGAGAGGGTGTGTGTGTGTGTATGTGTGTGTGTGTGTGTGTGTGTGTGTGTGTGTGTGTGTGTGTGTGTGTGTGTGTGTGTGTGTGTGTGTGTGTGTGTGTGTGTGTGTGTGTGTGTGTGTGTGTGTGTGTGTGTGTGTGTGTGTGTGTGTGTGAGAAAGAGAAAGAGAGTGGGTTTGTGTGCATGTGTGTGTGTGTATGTGGTGTGGGCGTGGCTTCCTCCCCTGAGCCTCCTCCTGCAGCTCATCCTTCTCACCTGCTCAACCTGCTGCCTTCCACAGCTCAACAGCTTTCCATCGGCTCGTCGTCGCCAGATGGTTGTTTCCAGTGCAGCGATAGTCTCGCTCCCTCAGCCCCTCTTTTCCTCATGTGCCTGTACTTACCGTGTTTCACTGTGCCTTCCAGGAAGTAAAATGGTAAATGGTGGTTTTACAGATGCAGCACTGAAAATTCAGATCCCTTCTGCTGCTGTTCTGCTGCTCCTCTGCCACTTTAGAACTAGCACTCAGGTGTTATATTTCGGCGGCTGGTGGCTGACTCCCAAAGTGAACAAAAGGAGGGTACTTAACTTAAGTGCTCCCCCAGGGAGGGAGTCGGGGGGTACTGCCCTCAGACCCCCAAGATCATTTTTATATGGGCAGTCTGACTTGGGGTACTGCCCATATATGTGACGTGCTCTCACAGAATCAGTCGGATGTCGCAATTGCTCATTTACATAGAATACACCTTTTCTGTCAAACCGCGGATTTTTTTCACTTTTTTTTTTTTTTTTAACATTATTCTAATAAAACAACACCTTGGCTTTCATAATATGTATATATTATTTCTCATTGATTTTGAAATATGATTTTGAAGCGTAGCCATGAGAGATGGGGGGAATAATAATAATCAGGTCGCAGTTTACTCCTGTTTACTCTCCACCCAAAACTGACTCGGCAGTGGCCCTGCCAATCTTCTCTGACACATGACACAGCATGGCAACAAGAATAACTATGAATGATAGGTTTGTTTGTTTGTTGTCTCTTGATTGTCCAATCAATGAGTGTTTATGTACAAGTCGCGCGAAGGATGCGACACACCTGTCACTTCTGTCAGAGCTCACGGTCAACGTTATGCTTATGCTGGCCCAGCCAACACGTTAACGCTTGTATCGATCGGTCTACATCTGTATCATCTGTTTTCTTTTAGATTTGTATTAGATTTTAGTTCATAATATTAATGCATCCCGCGATCCGGACCGGGGTGAAGAAGATGTAATCGCTCGGCTGTTGAACAGCAATGCGGTGCTGTCTGCAGAGTCTGGTGATAGATGGCGCCAGCTTATTAGTGATAACTTTTTTGCACCGGGACCTGATCAAACGATTAATAAATCAGACTGAGACTCGGACTCATCCAGTGACACTGACACAACCTCAGATTCAGACTCTGTGGGGCCGCTGCAGCTCTCGGATAGTGATGAAGAAGAGACGAGCGAGATGGAGATACAGTATGATGTCATAATCAAACATTCTAGAACATTTGATGTCACAGTATGATGTCATAATCAAACATTCTAGAACATTTGTGATGTCACAGCTGGAGTGCTTCAAAGACTACAGGGTGAATACGCGATTGTTGAAGTTGGATGCAATCTTGAAAAGGCTCGTTTATTTGCTTGTACCTGCAAGCTTAACAAAGGGCAAGCCTGCTGTACGAGGTTTACCCCTGAAGATATGGTGAAAATGCGAGACCAGGTTCAAGAGCTGACTACTGGTAATAACTTATCCACTTCGCTATAGAGAGAGAGAGAGAGAGAGAGAGAGAGAGAGAGAGAGAGAGAGAGAGAGAGAGAGAGAGAGAGAGAGAGAGAGAGAGAGAGGAGAGAGAGAGAGAGAGAGAGAGAGAGAGAGAGAGAGAGAGAGAGAGAGTGTGTGTGTGGCTATCTCTCTTTCTCTCTCTCTGTATCTGTGTGTGTCTCTCTCTCTATCTGCAGGGTTTGAATAGTTACTAGGTGAAAGAAATAACATGTAAAGATGTCAAATTATTCTATTTGCTCTTCTGTGTGTGTGTGTGTGTGTCTATCTCTCTTTCTCTCTCTGTATCTGTGTGTGTGTGTGTGTCTATCTCTCTTTCTCTCTCTCTGTATCTGTGTGTGTCTCTCTCTCTATCTGCAGGGTTTGAATAGTTACTAGGTGAAAGAAATAACATGTAAAGATGTCAAATTATTCTATTTGCTCTTCTCCATGTGTGTGTGTGTGTGTGTGTGTGTGTGTGTGTGTGTGTGTGTGTGTGTGTGTGTGTGTGTGTGTGTGTGTGTGTGTGTGTGTTTGTGTGTGTGTGTGTGTGTGCGAGAAACACAGAGCGAGTGAGTGAGAGAACTTGATCAACTTCAGAACTGTAGACTGTGATAATGCTGCACAGAAAATGTGTGTGTGATGTATGTATGTTTTTAACTGATGGCAGTGAATAACGGTAATTTTGGTGTAATGTCCCAGGTGAAAAACACATGTTCCTGTTAGGAAAGATAAGCAGCACCATGAACCTCTCCAAAGACACTGCATGTTCCAAAAGGAAAGATCAGAAAGAGAGGAAGCACCAGAGGACCTCTTATTTCATAGATTGCCAACAAATATGCAGAGAAACATTCAAGTTTCTTCATGTGTAAGTATTATTTTTGTATTAAAGACATTGGAACAATTAGGTTAGGGTTACCCGGTACTGGGTCCACAACTTTAAAAGCATGCTGTAACATTGCCCAACAATACATTTTCTGAAAGCTACAAGTGTTTTGTTTTAGAATATAATCACCAATGATTACTTACTCTTGTGACAATGACAAATAAATGCATTATATTCTATTTACAAAAGTTAAAAACTAGTCCAATGTCATTCATTTACAAAAATGAAAAGCTAAACTCTAACATACATGACTTGGAGTATGTGAAACGTTTGTCTGAAATGGTCATTATGGGGAGTATCCTTAACGATCATAACAAACTCCCCTCTGCATCCTATACAGTTCATTGCTTTGTGTTTGCACAATAAATAGATTGTTATTTCTCACATTCTTATTTGGCTTAATGTCCATGTTTATGTGTTTCAGAATTTCACAAGACAAGCTCACGGCAACCATCAAATGGTGTGGCTCCCAGGATAAAGAGGGGTGGGGGTCGCTTGGTCAACAAAAAGGTGCTTCATTATGAAGACATCAGGAGGATCGTGAGATTCATCAGCAACTTTGCAGATGACTGTGCCATGTCACTCCCAGGACGCATTCCCGGCTTCAAGAGGGCAGACATCCGTGTGCTTCCAAAAGCCTGGGGTTGTCCTGGCCAAGGAGTTCCAACACTCACCAGAGCAAGAGTTTGAGCTACTGCGCCCTGATGCAATGGTGAGGCAGGAAGATCCATGTCAGCAGGAGAGGCCAGGACTGGATGCCAAAAGGCAATGGTACCTCTTCGACAAGATAAGAGACTATTGCACTGAGGAGACCAAGGACATTACATGTCCCCGACCTTCTGTCCCTCGGTCAGGTGTGTGTGAGTGAGTGAGTGTAGTGTATGCACTTGTAACGGTGTGAAGAATGATGTTCAGCTACAGTATGTTAGTAATACCGTTTTAGTATATTGTTAAATTGTGAATAATTTGGGTCAAGAAGCCATTGTAAATAAAAGTCCTTTTATTTAATGTACAAGTGCACCACCTACAGTTGTGAAAAAGTCAAGGCTTTTTTGGTGCGATTCATAATACCGGTGCATTGTGGTTAACCTACAGCAGAAAGATGTTTTCAGCTGTGAGTAAGATGCTCTGCTCCTCGAAAAACTGTTAGTACTATAATTTAAGTGATCACAGTGTGGAAAAGTCATCAGTATAATTTTATGACTCACTGTAACTTATGTAGACCACAATTAGTTCGCTGATAATTTGTGTAAATACCTTTATTACTGACTGAGAGGTGACGGAAGTGCACGCTGCTTTTATGCACATGTTGCTAGTTGCTAATGTGCATTTTTCTGTTCTGTAGCTTGATGCAAGCTGGAGCGAGCGACCGACTGTATTGTTTGACCTGCTGGTTGTGTGTGTCCCATTCACAGGTACAGTTATGTGAAATGTTTAGGTTAGTTTAGCTTATAGTTTTGTTAACGTGACTGCTGTTACTTTTTGTAAACTGAGGTGGCAGCATAACGTCATTGATATTATCCTTGATGCCGAGTTGAAAAATATCATGGTGTTTGTTGTCTCGGGCCAAGGCGTTGAAAATTACTCGTATGATCTAACGTTAAGTGTGTGTTCTCAGATTTCATCCTATGTACGTGTTTTCCCCATTGAGGGTCCCTGCAGGATATTACTTTGAGATCTACTTACATGTCCCAGACATTCTGTCCCTCGGGCCAGGTGTGTGAGTAAAAAAAAAAATTAATATTTTTATGAGTGATGCCATAAATTAACGTTTTTAAAATCAAACGTTTTCAAGTATTATTATCACTACTATGTCACAAATACATGTAGAATGTAAACCGTTAGGTTGGCAATAGTTTAGCAATAGGTTAAAAGTGAGTTTTTATCATTTTAAGTTTTTATTGTTCAGTCGCGTTTTTGACGCGGAAGCGGAAATGGAAATGTTGAACCATGGGAATTGTAGTTTTTTTGCGGCCATTTTGAAGATCGCCTCGCCAGCTATCTGCCAGTGTCGGAATTTCTCAAAACTACACTTCCTGTGGCCCGCTATGGCCGTTCAAAGTTCGGCGTTCTGAAGAAATCATATCAATAATTGTTATGATTCGCGATAATAAGCTACAAAAGGTAACGTTTTTGACAAATATTGAAACGCAGTCAGTTTCTCCACACTATTGTAATCATGTAGGAATAATTAGTTCTGAAATTAGTTACAGAATGATTACACTGTGGGAGAAATAAAAAAGTACAGTCGATTACATTAAATATCTGTATATGTTATTATGCATGCCTGGTGAAACTATATCCAAATTGAACTCGGCCATTTGAAAGATACTATATGTATATATATATATATATAAATGTGCGAATTGGCTATAATAAGGTAATGTATAAGCATATATTCTATATTCTATAATAATATTTCAAATTGCATTGGTCCGGATGGGAGAATCCAGTACTGTATATACAAAACCTTCAATTTTATCATCTTCCCTTTATTAATTTCCTTAGATCTTTTGTACACATGATCTCAAGAGGGTACTGAATTAGCTCAGTGGCAGTTTTTTAAGTTTGGTCATTATTATCATGGTTTTATTCACTGTCAAAGATGAAAAGAAAAATCATAATTCATATTTTCCTTTGTTTCATCAGAATTTAAGCAAGCCTAGTAATAGACACAATATTTCTGACACTGAAAATACATTCATTGAGGTCCATAGATGTTCCTAGATACCAAGAATATGCAAATAGCCCTTGTAGAAGTGGAGCAATATTCCATTTACCTAGGTATACATTTTATGCAGATTTTCACCTGGGGTGGAACAGGTTAATTAACTGAAAACTTTGAAGGCTTTTTTCTCCACAATAAGGTTTTTCTGACAGTAACTAACTATTGTAATAACTTGCTTTATATTTGGAGTAGAAAGGTGATATTGGTATCATTGGAAAGCTAACATTTTCCTCTTTCCATTGGTGTATACATCTCAAAATGTGTTTTCGGGTCAATGTGACTGATTTTGTAAGAGCACATATTAGTGTTGCAATGCATGATAAGTAAACAGTGAAAAAAGCTAAGGAATCGGATGGTGCTGGGGCGTTTGAATTGGGACGAATACAAATTTAAGATGAAAAAGTCTCCCCAGTGGGAGGCAGTGGAGGTGTGAAATCTGGCCCGGTCCAGAACAATAGGAGTCACAAAATCAGTTTGGCCCGTGGAGTGGTGGAGCAGCAGCAGAGGAGCAGCAGAGGTTAGATTTTTCAGTGCTGGATCTTTATATAGCAGCTTTTATCCAAAATGCTTTACAGTTTTGTTCCTCACATTCACCCATTCACTCACATATCCACACAGTGTCTTTGTCTTGGTCAAGGACACTCCGACACGGGAGGAGCCGGAATCTAACCGGGAAACTTACCATTACCAGACGACCGCCTGCTCACTCGCTGTGTTGAAATTAATAGCGCATGTTAACAGCAACGCACCTTTAAAATGTGGTGTCATTTCTCCAAAAGGTGTTTAAGAGAAGGAACATATATAGTACACATCCAGTAAAGAGGAGGGTTGAGAGAGGGGAGGGAAGCGGAAAAGAAGACACAGACAGAAACACGATACATCTTCAAATGAGGTGGAAAAAGAGAGGGGTGGTAGACATCAATGGCAAGAGAAAGATGAAATAATGCAGACATACACATTATATCGCTCTAATAGATGGTGTTTTTTTTTTATCCACACCTGAATTGAACCTACTGACTAGAATGGGCGCAGAATGGATTACAAGAAAAAGGCTAGATTGTGGTTTAACATCATAACACTGTGTAACGCTTAACACAAAATGCAAGACAGTAATTAATATAAGATAAGATAAGATATTCCTTTATTGATCCCCTGGAAATTCAGGCGTCATGGGGGAGGGGAGGTACAGGTAAGGTCATGGTAATAGTAGAAGACATAAATATAGGCAATCAAATTATAGTATAGATATAAATAAGCAGTGTAAACAATAATTAACTCTGAGTATAAACATATGAGCAAGTAAACAGTGTAATCAAAGGTGCAGATGAGGGTATTCATGCCCTATCAGTTATACTAGGTGGTAAGAGTCAGACACACTTAGTGATCAGACATCTAGATAGACATACAGCAGGGCCTATCTGCACAGCGCTGATAGGAGACAGTTCTGTGGTATCTTCTGTGAGTGGATGTGTTTCTCTTAGTGGGTGTGTTTAGTTGAGTGGGTGTGTTTCTGTTAGTGGGTGTGTCTCTGTTAGTGTGTTTCTGTTAGTGGGTGTGTTTCTGTTAGTGGGTGTGTTTCTGTTAGTGGGTGTGTTTCTGTTAGTCGGTAGGCTGGTAAAGCTATGCCTCCTAAAATGTGAATCGGAAATACAGAAATACCGGCTACAGGCTTTCCGGTTTCCGGGCACATCCTGATCTGTTTATAGTCCCCAGCTAAAAAAACAACAAGCAGGTCTGTCAGCCTGTCAAGGGAGGCGATAACGAGGTTGTTTCTGGGGGGAATACATTTTCATGAGCACCGTGTCGTGATTTCAGGGGCGGGACTTCCTACCTGATTCCCACTTTTGGCCGTAGTGCTTTACCAGGCTTTATCTCTCGAGATAAAGCTGGGAACGAGGTTAGTTAGTCGGTGTGTTTCTGTTAGTGGGTGTGTTTCTGTTAGTGGGTGTGTCTCTGTTAGTGGGTGTATCTCTGTTAGTGTGTTTCTGTTAGTGGGTGTGTCTCTGTTAGTGTGTTTCTGTTAGTGGGTGTGTTTCTGTTAGTGGGTGTGTCTCTGTTAGTGGGTGTGCTTGTCATCTTGTGTGTGTCTGGTGTTGGGCTTTGTTTTGTGTTTGGTTACAGGTCATTCTACTGTTAGATAAGATAAGATATCCCTTTATTGATCCCCTTGGGGACATGTGGGTGTCATAACAGCATGGGGGAGGGGGGAGGGGAGGTACAGGTATGGGCAATATGGGTTCAGTTCAGTTCAGTTATTTTTTATTTCGGGCTTTGGACACATAACAACAAACAATGAAAGACATAAATATAGGCAATATTATAGATATAGGTGGTTGGTGGAGTGTCTGGGGGATATGCGTCTGTGGCTGAACATGCTAGCGGCCAGCTTCCTTCTCATCCTCTCTACCACCACCTCAAGTCTGACCAGCTCGACTCCCACCACAGAGCTAGCCTTCCTCACCAGCTTGTTCAGTTTGTTGATGTACCCCCCCCCCCCCCCCTCGCCGGCATACAATGGTAAAAAAAAAAAAGAGGACAATGGCTACTACAGACTGGTAAAACGACGGCAGCAGTCTATTGCACATATTGAAGGAACTGAATCTTAAAAATAGCAAGAATAGCCTCCTCTGCCCCTTCCTGTAGAGGGCCCCTGTGTTGTCCGACCAGTCTAATTTATTGTTTAGGTGTACTCCTAAACTTGTATGACTCCACCATCTCCACCTCATCCCCACGGATGCCTCTTCTTCTTAGCTTACCAGTAAGGGCCCTAAAAAAGAACAAATATCAGTGTTTGTTGCGCCTCTCTGTCAGAGCTTCGAATAAAGGTCACCAGTAATGAATCTGAGGGTAAGTCCAAGGATTTAAGAGTTGAGGCGGCAGCATGTCTATAGATCACTATCCATGACTGATAAGAAAACTGCTTTGACAACTCTCGTCCTACTAATCAAAGGAAAACTGGTTCTGTTTCTGTACAGGAAGCCAATTTAGCAACTTGGATGTAAACTTAAATGTAAATCTGTCATCGAACAACACACCAATATATTTATATTCAGTGACTCTCTCAATGTTAGAAGCACTAACGGTACACCATCATAATCAATAGAAAACAGCATCAATTTAGTTTTACTAGCATTAAGAACCAATTTAAGTATAAATGTAATTTGTTCTTAAATAAAGGAAAGTTTACGTTTTCATTGGCCAACTGTACAGTCAACAATACAATACACAACAGTATCATCCACATACAGATGGGCTTGACATCCATTCAACCAAGACAAAATATAAGTAATATAAATAGTGAAGAGGACCTAGAATTTAACCTTGCGGCACACCGTTAATTATTGATAAAAATTCTGATTGGGCATAACCCAACTTTACACACTGACATCTCCCTGCCAGATAATCTTGGAACCAATCAAATGCATTTTTTTTTCAAACCAACACTAGCTAATATTTTTAAGAGCAGGTGGCGATTGACTGTATCAAAAGCTTTTGGCACATCAATAAAGAGGGCAGCACAGTGTTTCTTCTTGTCAAAAGCCAATATTATATCATTAGTAACTAAAGAGATGGCTGATAATGTGCTATGGTTGGCTCTGAATCCAGATTGGTGTGGGCTTAGTACTGAGTAATTTTATTTAAAATACTTAATCAATTCTTGATTACTCTTGAAGTGACTTAGTTTATCAGCATCAGTTTAACTATGTGTTCTATGTTGTCCTTGAATGGGTGTATCTGTCTGTCTGTGTACATGTGGTACCAGGTCTGCCCCTAGTGGTAAACATGGAACCTGCTCTGTCTCCTGCCCCTAGGCCGTCTCTGCTTCAGGTGCCCGGCCTGCGTGTCCTACACTCCTAATCTCCTGAGTCGTGTGCGTGTCATGTTTCCTAGGATCACGCTAACGACACGATCTCTACGGACGTTGTCAACCCCCGTCCTTTAGAGTCTTACAAAGTCGAGTGTTCGTCGTGATGCCCTATGATCACCCTGGGTGGTAAACTCATTGGACACAAGTGCCAATTCATAACCGCAAACTGACACCTGGGCAGCGTGGCCAGGCGAGGTGACCTTGTACAGTGCTCGCGTTCCAGACACATCTCTCACGTCATGCGATTAGATGGATTGTGGCCGATATTGCTACTCCCAGGCGATACATCCTTGTTACGCAAGCTGTACTGTTCATCAGAACTTTGTTGGTAGTGTCAAAACAGTGGGTCTGTGTGTGTGTGTGTGTGTGTGTGTGTGTGTGTGTGTGTGTGTGTGTGTGTGTGTGTGTGTGTGTGTGTGTGTGTGTGTGTGTGTGTGTGTGTGTGTGTGTGTGCAAAATATGTGATCTGTTTAGAATTTCCAAATGTCCCCACATAGACCTGACAATGTCGTCGATAATATAATAATAATAATAATAATAATAATAATAATAATAATAATAATAATAATAATAATAATAATAATAATAATAATAATAATAATAATAATAATAATAATAATAATAATAATAATAATAATAATAATAATAATAATAATAATAATAATAATAATAATAATAATAATAATTCATTACATATATATATCAAGTCAAGTCAAGTCAAGAGTTTTATTTGTCACGGCATACAAGTATACAATGAAATGCGGGTGGTCTTGCCTGCAACGATGTGCAATACAGTAGTAACAACATATAATAGAATCCAATAAAACAACATTGTGCAATAAACAGTAACATAGTATGGCATATCGGTATTTGTACATAAGTTATTTACAGAGCATGGAGGACATGCTAGGTCCTGTGGTAGTGCATACACTGTTAGCTACGGATAAGGCACTGTGTCTTTCTGTACATTGCTATTTTATACAGTCTCAGGTTATACTATACTATTTTTAAAGTGACCTTTCCTTAGTGGCCATAAGTGTGGGCGTGTGCAGCATGAGTGTGTGCTTGCTCATGTTAAAGTGGTTGCTAGTGTGTGAGCGTGTACAGTGTGTGTATCGTGTGTGTGCTCATGTGTGCTTGAGTGTGGAGAGATCAGTGTTCAAGGCTCTGATGGCCTGGGGGAAGAAGCTGAGCCAAAGCCTCTCTGTCCTAGTAGCTGGGGTTCGCAGGCGTCTGCCTGACCTCAGCAGGCAGAACAGGCTGTTGTTGGGGTGGTGTGGGTCTTTCATTATTCTGCAGGCTCTGGATTTGCACCTCTTGTTGTATAGAACCTGCAGGGGTGGTAGTGCAATACCCGTGGTACGCTCGGCTGAGCGCACCACTCTCCGTAGGGCCTTCTTGTCCTGTGCCGTGCTGTTTCCATACCAGGCAGTGATGTTTCCAGTCAAGATGCTCTCTACAGCTCCGGAGTAGAAGGACTGGAGTATCTTCCCAGATACTCTGAACTTCCTTAACTGTCTCAGGTGATAGAGGCGCTGCTTCGCCTTTTTTACGACTGAGTCTATGTGTGTTGACCATGTCAGATCCTCTGAGATGTGGACCCCCAGGTACTTAAAGCTGCTCACCCTGTCCACGGTAGCCCCGTTTATCCTCAGGGGTGTGTGTGTCTCCTGCTGTCCTCTCCTATAATCCACGATCAGCTCCTTGGTTTTACCAATGTTCAGGAGCAGGCTGTTGTCCTGGCACCAGCGTTCCAGTACCTCAACCTCCTCCCGGTAGGCCTTCTCGTCGTTGTCCGAGATCAGCCCCACCACCACTGTGTCGTCTGCAAACTTCACTATGGAGTTGGAGCTGAACTTGGCCACACAGTCGTGTGTGTATAGTGAGTACAGCAGGGGGCTCAGAACACAGCCCTGGGGGGATCCGATGCTCAGGGTGATGGTGTTGGAGGTCTGACCCCCCACCCTGACCGCCTGGGGCCTTTTGCTCAGAAAGTCCAGTATCCAGGCGCTCAGAGCAGAGCTCAGACCCAGCTCGATCAGCTTGTCCACCAGTCTGGTGGGGACTATGGTGTTGAACGCTGAGCTATAGTCAATAAACAACAGTCTCACATAGCCCCCCTTCTGGCGGTCAAGGTGAGAGAGGGTGCTGTGCAGTACCTGGGAGACCGCATCGTCAGTGGACCTATTTGGCCTGTATGCAAACTGCATGGGGTCCATATCACTGGGGAGGGAGGCACAAATGTGGTCCTTGAACAGCCTCTCGAAACATTTCATGGCCAGAGAGGTGAGTGCCACCGGTCTGTAGTCGTTGAGACATGTTGGGGAGGGTTTCTTTGGTACAGGGATGATGGTAGACATCTTGAAGCAGGCAGGGATCACTGACTCCGCCAGGGATTGATTAAATATGGTGGTGAACACAGGGGCTAGCTGGTTGGCACAGGACTTAAGTATGCGTCCCGTTATACCATCTGGGCCAGCAGCTTTCCTGGTGTTCACCTGCATAAATGCTCTTCTCACACTGTGTTCCGACAACGACGGCGTCACGTGATCTTTGTTTGTATGCGGGGTAGAGGATAATGGCGTCGTGGTCGGATGAGCTTGTAGCCCCTGTCAATGGTGGAGCCGCTACAGCCTTGTAGCCGGCTCTGAACGGGGTGTAGCAGTGGTCGAGTGTGTTTGCCCCCCTTGTGGAGCAGGCGATGTGTTGAAAAAAGGACGGCATCACTTTTTTCAAATTGGCCTGATTGAAATCACCAGCTACGATCATCGCTGCGTCTGGATGTTTAATTTGATGTTTGTTGAGATGATCGTGTAGCTCCGCTAGTGCCCTGACGGTGTTCGCTTGTGGAGGGATATATACAGCGGTCATGATGACCGCAGTAAACTCTCGGGGGAGGTGGAACGGACGGCACAGAATTGAGAGATATTCCATGTCTGGGGAGCATGAGCGTGAGAGAACATGCACCTCTTTGGGATTCACCCAGCCATTGTTCGTGAGGAGACAGACCCCACCGCCGATGCTCTTGCTCTTGCCGTGCGATCCGCTCGTAGGACGGTGAAGGAGTCCGAGGGAGAGATGCTGTGGTCCGGAGTTGCTGGCTTGAGCCATGTTTCCGTAAAACACATGATGTTAGCGTCTCTCACCTCAAGTTGGAAGCGGACCCTCGCTCTCAGGTCGTCCATCCTCCCCTCCAACGAACGTGCATTCTCCAGAAAGATGGATGGAATTGCTGGGCGGTAAGCAGATCTTTTTAACCTCAGCTTGATTCCTCCACGTTTCCCTCTGTGTCTCTTCCTGCCGGTTCCTTTGTCTTTGTCTTTGTTGTCCTCGTTGTCCCACCTGATCTCCGGTGGCCATTCTAGGCATAAAGTGTCTCCAAACTCCTCTTTGAGTCTGGAGTTTAGGTCCATAAGTGTCTGGCGTTCGTATGACATCCCCGCCAGTGATGTTTTAATAAAAAAAGTAGAAAAAACAAACATAATAGCTAAAAGTGTGCACAATCGTCGCAGAGCTAAACCAGAGGCGACTGACCGGGGTTGCGCCATAGTTCTCAGACTCAAAGCGCTTTACAGCATAGGGTTAGGGAAATTGCCTCCTTCACCACCACTGGTAGCACCCAACCTTGGGCATATCAGGTTGCATACACTGTATTAAAGAAAACTATCTGTGCATGTAATCCTCATTAGATATATAAAATGTCGAACCCCACATTGTTTGTGTTTAACAAATACAACATTTTTACTTTTACATAAGTCTGCAGCTTGTATTGTACAATAGTTATTGCAATACAAATGAATAAATACATAATTAAATAAAAACATTGTGTGTAAAAACGAGTTAGACATTGTGTGGTTGGTACTCGGACAGGTGTTGACAAGTAACAAAGTTATATAGTACTGTACACACATAGTACCTATTCAAGGACATACAGTGCAACACGTATGACACATGATGCAAAATAAATAATACTGAAGTACTGACATAATAATAATAATAATAATAATAATAATAATAATAATAATAATAATAATAATAATAATAATAATAATAATAATAATAATAATAATAATAATAATAATAATAATAATAATAATAATAATAATAATAATAATAATAATATAATAATAATACATTAAAGTAATAGGCTAAATGTGAGGTTTTGTCCGCTGCTCACCAACTTTCTCTGTCTTCTTTAAGCCTACTGTTAGGAATTCCCTACTCACTCTCTCTAGCCCCCACCCTCTCGTTCTTTACTCTCGTTTACTCTCAGTGGCCACACCTGGACTATTATCAATTACCTCTCGCACCTGTGGTGGCAGGCTAATTAGTTCCCCTGTGGGCTTTGAATACCAGGGCTCTTCCCCTCGTTTCGGCGTGGGGTCGTGTTGTAAACATGCCGTATCATATTCTCAAACATCTAGACTCTTTCGGGAGGTCCTCTGTTCTGCCTATGCTGTATTGATTCTCCGGCGTAGAGATGTATGCTCCAGCCTTCGCCTGCTGTCGCCGTTGCCTGAGAGTGGGACTGGTCTGCGCTCCCTAGACTTCCACGGGAGGCATCCCAGTCATCCACTTCAGACCCCCCGCGCAGCTGTCGTCCTGACGCACATCCAGACCAGCGCCCGGCGTGAGACGAGGTGCAAGCTTTGGCCACCCGTCGCCGTTTGCCTGGAGGGAGACATTGTACTGCGCTCTCTAATCCTCTACGGGAGGTATTCCAGTGTTCCACTCCAGACCAGCGCGCCAGATGCGCTCAAGCCTTCGCCACCTGTCGCCGTTTGCCTGGAGGGAGACACTGTACTGCGCTCTCTAATCCTCTACGGGAGGTATTCCAGTGTTCCACTTCAGACTTTCGAGCTTGGCACGCTCCCCCGACCAGCGCGCAGACGCGCATCTCCTAGACCTTCGGGCTTGGCACGCTCTCCAGTCACCAGCGCGCAACGCGCATCTGCAAGGGCTTGGCACGCTCTCCAGTCACCAGCGCGCAACGCGCATCTTCAAGGGCTTGGCACGCTCTCCAGTCTCCAACGCGCATTTTCCAAAGATCCTCGTGCTTGGCACACTCCTCCTCGCAGACGCACCCCGATGCGTCTCTCGGTTCCGACGTGCACACCAAGGTGTGGCGCGCCACTCTGTTCCTCGGCTCCGACAGCGGCTACCCGGTGGACGACACCCTCGCCACCGCCGCTGTTCCAGCACTCTGTTCCTCGGCTCCGACAGCGGCTACCCGGTGGACGACACCCTCGCCACCGCCACTGTTCCAGCACTCTGTTCCTCGGCTCCGACAGCGGCTACCCGGTGGACGACACCCTCGCCACCGCCACTGTTCCAGCACTCTGTTCCTCGGCTCCGACAGTCGGCTACCCGGTGGACGACACCCTCGCCACCGCCACTGTTCCAGCACTCTGTTCCTCGGCTCGGACAGCCAGCCACCCGGTGGCGATGCCCTCGCCCCGCTGCTGTCCCAGTACCATTACGCATACGCCTGGGTGAGTTTTGATTGTGATGTCACTCACCCAGCGTAATGCCTCTTGCCCCCGTTCCCGCTGCTGTTTCCTGTACCATTACGCATACGCCTGGGTGAGTTTTGATTGTGATGTCACTCACCCAGCGTAATGCCTCTTGCCCCCGTTCCCGCTGCTGTTTCCTGTACCATTACGCATACGCCTGGGTGAGTTTTGATTGTGATGTCACTCACCCAGCGTAATGCCTCTTGCCCCCGTTCCCGCTGCTGTTCCTGTACCATTACGCATACGCCTGGGTGAGTTTTGATTGTGATGTCACTCACCCAGCGTATTGCCTCCGTTAGTTCTCACTTAGTTAGTAGTTTGGACATTTCATCTCCCACTCTGTTTTTGTTCTCACTTAGATAGTATTTTTGGACATTACATCTCCCCCTGTGTGTTTGTCACACGAAGATATTATTACTTTGTTTTCTTTGTTTATTTGGACTGTTCTGCATCTGCTCTGTTTGTTCCCTTTTGAATATTAACCCTCTCCTCTGTTCTGCAGAGCGGCCCAGATGTTTTCCCACCAGTCCCCAGTTCCTCCCTGTCCCCAGCCCGCCTCCGCGGGTCTCTGTCCCCAGTTCCTCCCTGTTCCCCAGCCCGCCTCCGCGGGCCTCAGTCCCCCCTGTCCCTAGTTCTCCCCTTTCTAGTTCCACCTAGTTCCTGGTCCCAAGTTCTCCCCTTCTAGTTCCACCTAGTTCCTTGTCCCTAGTTCTCCTAGTCCCCAGTTCTCCTGTTCCCTAGCTCTCCTTGTCCCGACATCTCCTAGTCTCTAGTTCCTCTGTTCCTTTAACCTTCCCCTAGCGTTTCCTTTAATGTTTCCCCTAGCGTTCATTAACCTTCCCTTAGTGTTCCCTTTTCCTGCCCGCCTCTTAAAGGCACCTAGTTTTTCCCCTCTTGTTATATTCCTGTATTTGTGTTCTCCCTTAAAGGGACAGTGCCCTTTTTCCCTGTCTCTCAATAAATATCTGTTTCTTGGCAAACCATCATACCTGTCTTGTGTTGTGCGATTGGGGTCGGTTACAAACCATAACAGTACGACCCCACCAAATCGACGACCCCAGCCAGCACAGACGGTGTATGTTGAGTTTGCCTTTTTTTTCTTGTTCCCTCTAGTTCCCCTCTAGCTCCCCTGTTAGCTCCCTTGTTAGCCCTGTTGGCTTCCCTGTTAGCCCAGTTTAGCTCCCCTGTTAGCCTGTTAGCTCCCCTGTTAGCCCTGTTGGCTTCCCTGTTAGCCCTGTTTGACCCCCCTGCAGCTTGTTAGGCCTCTACTACCAGCATGGCCCCTGTCTGCTAGCCTTGCCCCGGCTGCTAGCACAGCCTCTATGTTTATGCAGCCCTTGCTGCTGGCATAGGCCCTGTAGCTAGCCTTGCCCTGGCAGCTAACCCAGTCCCTCAGCAGAGCCCCAGTCTGCTAGCTTAGCCCCGGCTGCTAGCACAGCCTCTATGTTTTATGCAGCCCTTGCTGCTGGCATGGGCCCTGTAGCTAGCCATGCCAAGCAGCTAACCCGGTCCCTCTGCATGGCCTCCACTTTTTTGTGTAGCATCTCACACTGCTAGGACTGCCCCTTCAGCTAGCAGGGTCAGTTTTCTCCCACTGCTAGGACTGCCCTTTCAGCTAGCAAGGTCAGTATTCCCACTGCTAGGACTGCCCTTTCAGCTAGCAAGGTCAGTATTCCCACTGCTAGGACTGCCCTTTCAGCTAGCAAGGTCAGTTTCCCCACTGCTAGGACTGCCCTTTCAGCTAGCAAGGTCAGTTTATCTCCCACTGCTAGGACTGCCCTTTCAGCTAGCAAGGTCAGTTTTATCCCCACTGCTAGGACTGCCCTTTCAGCTAGCAAGGTCAGTTTCTCTCCCACTGCTAGGACTGCCCCTTCAGCTAGCATGGTCAGTTTGCTCCCACTGCTAGGACTGCCCTTTCAGCTGGCAAGGTCAGTATTCCCACTGCTAGGACTGCCCTTTCAGCTAGCAAGGTCAGTTTATCTCACACAGCTAGGACTGTCCTTCCAGCTAGCTTGTTCTCTCATGCTGGTCCAGCCCTGTCTGCCAGCCTAGCTCCGGCAGCTAGCGCAGCCTCTATGTTAATGTAGCAGTACAGCTGGCATAGGCCCTGTAGCTATCAGTGCCTTGGCAGCTACCCTTTCCCCCTGCTAGCCTAGCTCGGCAGCTAGCGCAGCCTCTATGTTGATGTAGCAGTACAGCTAGCATAGGCCCTGTAGCTATCAGTGCCCTGGCAGCTACCCTTTCCCTCTGCTAGCCTAGCTCCGGCAGCTTGCGCAGCCTCTATGTTGATGTAGCAGTACAGCTAGCATAGGCCCTGTAGCTATCAGTGCCCTGGCAGCTAACTTTCCCTCTGCTAGCCCTTTCCCGGTGCTACCATGGTTACCCCTTAGCTACCCTGCTTGCCCCTCAGTTTCTCTAGACCAGTTCTCTAGACCAGTTCTCTAGGCCAGTTCTCTAAACCAGTTCTCTAGACCGGTTCTCTAGGCCAGTTCTCTTGGCCAGTTCTCTAGGCCAGTTCTCTAGACCAGTTCCTCTAGACTAGTTCTCTGGACCCAGTTCCTCCTGACCCGGTTCCTCTAGGCCCGGTTTCCTCTAGGCCAGTTCCTCCTGTTGCCCCTCTGCTACCCTAGTTACCCCTCGGCGACCCTGTTTCTTTTGCTAGCCCCACTCTTGTGGTGGCTTCCCCTGCTGGCTTGGCCAGTACCTTTTGTTTTTGTCTTGTTTTGCCCCCTGCCACTCTGTCTGTATTTGTTTTGGGTCGCCAGGTGGCTCCCGTTGAGGGGGGGGTACTGTGAGGTTTTGTCCGCTGCTCACCAACTTTCTCTGTCTTCTTTAAGCCTACTGTTAGGAATTCCCTACTCACTCTCTCTAGCCCCCACCCTCTCGTTCTTTACTCTCGTTTACTCTCAGTGGCCACACCTGGACTATTATCAATTACCTCTCGCACCTGTGGTGGCAGGCTAATTAGTTCCCCTGTGGGCTTTAAATACCAGGGCTCTTCCCCTCGTTTCGGCGTGGGGTCGTGTTGTAAACATGCCGTATCATATTCTCAAACATCTAGACTCTTTCGGGAGGTCCTCTGTTCTGCCTATGCTGTATTGATTCTCCGGCGTAGAGATGTATGCTCCAGCCTTCGCCTGCTGTCGCCGTTGCCTGAGAGTGGGACTGGTCTGCGCTCCCTAGACTTCCACGGGAGGCATCCCAGTCATCCACTTCAGACCCCCCGCGCAGCTGTCGTCCTGACGCACATCCAGACCAGCGCCCGGCGTGAGACGAGGTGCAAGCTTTGGCCACCCGTCGCCGTTTGCCTGGAGGGAGACATTGTACTGCGCTCTCTAATCCTCTACGGGAGGTATTCCAGTGTTCCACTCCAGACCAGCGCGCCAGATGCGCTCAAGCCTTCGCCACCTGTCGCCGTTTGCCTGGAGGGAGACACTGTACTGCGCTCTCTAATCCTCTACGGGAGGTATTCCAGTGTTCCACTTCAGACCTTCGAGCTTGGCACGCTCCCCCGACCAGCGCGCAGACGCGCATCTCCTAGACCTTCGGGCTTGGCACGCTCTCCAGTCACCAGCGCGCAACGCGCATCTGCAAGGGCTTGGCACGCTCTCCAGTCACCAGCGCGCAACGCGCATCTTCAAGGGCTTGGCACGCTCTCCAGTCTCCAACGCGCATTTTCCAAAGATCCTCGTGCTTGGCACACTCCTCCTCGCAGACGCACCCCGATGCGTCTCTCGGTTCCGACGTGCACACCAAGGTGTGGCGCGCCACTCTGTTCCTCGGCTCCGACAGCGGCTACCCGGTGGACGACACCCTCGCCACCGCCGCTGTTCCAGCACTCTGTTCCTCGGCTCCGACAGCGGCTACCCGGTGGACGACACCCTCGCCACCGCCACTGTTCCAGCACTCTGTTCCTCGGCTCCGACAGCGGCTACCCGGTGGACGACACCCTCGCCACCGCCACTGTTCCAGCACTCTGTTCCTCGGCTCCGACAGTCGGCTACCCGGTGGACGACACCCTCGCCACCGCCACTGTTCCAGCACTCTGTTCCTCGGCTCGGACAGCCAGCCACCCGGTGGCGATGCCCTCGCCCCGCTGCTGTCCCAGTACCATTACGCATACGCCTGGGTGAGTTTTGATTGTGATGTCACTCACCCAGCGTAATGCCTCTTGCCCCCGTTCCCGCTGCTGTTTCCTGTACCATTACGCATACGCCTGGGTGAGTTTTGATTGTGATGTCACTCACCCAGCGTAATGCCTCTTGCCCCCGTTCCCGCTGCTGTTTCCTGTACCATTACGCATACGCCTGGGTGAGTTTTGATTGTGATGTCACTCACCCAGCGTAATGCCTCTTGCCCCCGTTCCCGCTGCTGTTCCTGTACCATTACGCATACGCCTGGGTGAGTTTTGATTGTGATGTCACTCACCCAGCGTATTGCCTCCGTTAGTTCTCACTTAGTTAGTAGTTTGGACATTTCATCTCCCACTCTGTTTTTGTTCTCACTTAGATAGTATTTTTGGACATTACATCTCCCCCTGTGTGTTTGTCACACGAAGATATTATTACTTTGTTTTCTTTGTTTATTTGGACTGTTCTGCATCTGCTCTGTTTGTTCCCTTTTGAATATTAACCCTCTCCTCTGTTCTGCAGAGCGGCCCAGATGTTTTCCCACCAGTCCCCAGTTCCTCCCTGTCCCCAGCCCGCCTCCGCGGGTCTCTGTCCCCAGTTCCTCCCTGTTCCCCAGCCCGCCTCCGTGGGCCTCAGTCCCCCCTGTCCCTAGTTCTCCCCTTTCTAGTTCCACCTAGTTCCTGGTCCCAAGTTCTCCCCTTCTAGTTCCACCTAGTTCCTTGTCCCTAGTTCTCCTAGTCCCCAGTTCTCCTGTTCCCTAGCTCTCCTTGTCCCGACATCTCCTAGTCTCTAGTTCCTCTGTTCCTTTAACCTTCCCCTAGCGTTTCCTTTAATGTTTCCCCTAGCGTTCATTAACCTTCCCTTAGTGTTCCCTTTTCCTGCCCGCCTCTTAAAGGCACCTAGTTTTTCCCCTCTTGTTATATTCCTGTATTTGTGTTCTCCCTTAAAGGGACAGTGCCCTTTTTCCCTGTCTCTCAATAAATATCTGTTTCTTGGCAAACCATCATACCTGTCTTGTGTTGTGCGATTGGGGTCGGTTACAAACCATAACACTAAAGATACATTGAAAATTCTAATTCTGTATGCATGCCTTACTCAAGTTTCTCACATTTATGATTATAAAGCTTCTCTATAACCCGCATCACTTCAAAAACAGTAGGCCTATACATGAATATATCAAATAATGTCGGAATACTAATGAATGTGCACGTTAACGTTAAGGCCCCGACCAATCTCCAGTAGGGAACTTCATAAGTGTCTGGCTGTTGTAGAATCACATTTCTCTAAATCAAATAAACGGTTTAGTGATTCACCCTCATGGTGTTTGAGTGGCATCACACTGTAAAAACAGAGCACTCACCTCTGGACTCCCAGCGGTCTCTAGTACCATTTCAGAACAGTGATCGTCATCGGAGGTTGTTTTTAACAGCTCTGTCAGAGATGTTGCTCCGACACAGGCTTCTGTTAAAGCATCAAAGGACAGAGAAAATGACCAGATGATCACAGATGAGCTGGGTTTTTTGTTAGATGATATAAAGCAGTCGTAAGAAGTTTTTAAAGATTTCATTATGCAGTGAAAGTTGGTTGAAAGTGATAAGATGTTCCTTTATTAATCCCCTTGGGGGGACATTCAGGGGCCGCAGCAGCACGGGGGAGGGGAGATACGGGCATAAATGACAAGCAGTAATAGAAATGACAATACAAATATATGAGAATAAGACATATTTATATAATAATAACACAATGTGCAGCCCCCCCTGGTATCATTATACAGACTCTATCCTAAGTCAACCCCATATATTGCAAATATATATATATTATCATTTTTCCCTATTGTTAGGTTTTAGTGAGTTTTTCCTTACCTTCGCGTGGGGTATGTCTGGGAGTGCTTGCATTCTTTCATTTATTTGTATTCATCTAAAAATGTTTGGACCTTATGGTGTTCTTGTTCTGTTCTTGACTTATTGTTATGTTTTCTTCTTGACTTGTTTAAAGAAGATCTGTACGGCCTATGGGGACATTAACGTGTGTTGTCGGGCCCTATAAATAAATTTGATTTGATTTGATTTTGATTTATAACCTCCTGAGACCCGTTCTTTGATCTTTGTCCTCTGTGGAGGACCTTGGTTGACCATGCATATCTCTCCAGGTTTTTAAGCTACACCATTAACTCCTGTTGTCCGTTAAATTAAAGAGGACATCCTGGGCTTTCCAGTGATATCTCACTTGTTACTTGTTAATTCTGGGAACGGTACTACATGGTACTACAGGGTACTACAGGGTACTACATGGTACTACAGGGTACTACAGGGTAATACATGGCACTACATGGTACTACATGCCACTACATGGTACTACAGGGTACTACAGGGTACTACAGGGTACTACATGGTACTACATGGTACTACAGGGTAATACATGGTACTAAATGGTACTACATGCCACTACATGGTACGACATGGTACGACAGGGTACGACAGGGTACGACAGGGTACGACATGGTACTACATGGTACTACAGGGTAATACAGGGTACTACATGGTACTACAGGGTACTACATGGTACTACATGGTACTACATGGTGAGTCCTTGTGTATAGGTGTGCCAGAGTCCATGCAGGGTTCAGTAGTTAAGACAGTCCAGGAGTCTAATAAATGCATACAGTGCAAAGTTATGTTAGTCTGAAGCAGAATTTTGAACTGAAACAAAATAAGATGAGCAACAAAAAACGGGTAGGCCTATAGGCAGTGGCGGCCTGTCCACTAGGGGCGCTGGAGCGCCTCCCCCCCTGGTAAAGAGAGCAGGAGAAGAAGAAAATGTTTTATTTTTATTTTTATTTTAGACCCCTAGAAATAATATAAACATGTTTAAAATGAATAATAGTTACTCATTTTAAGTATGTTTGTGTTTCCAATGCACAATATAACGTTAATATATCAAATATAAATAATTGTTTTGTGATTCACAGGAAGTCACTGTTTGATAGAGATTAACTACCTCTTAGGCTGGGCGGAGACGTATCGCGCAGGGCAGGGCGTGCACTGTATCATCGCTGTATCCTCGCAGCTAATGAAATAGGTCAAGCAAATACATTTCGCCTATCAGTGCGTAACGCACTGTGCGTTGAAATATGATGTAATATGATGGAAGCTGGGCGCGTTTTCTAGCGATCATCCAAGCAAGCAGGGTCCCTCCGGATGATCCGGCAGTCCGGATATTTTGCTACCTTGACTGGTAGCTGGATGCAGCTAACGACGGTATGGATTGTTTAAACGTTACTGGAGTTTCTTTTTGAGTGGATTTAAAAGAAGTGGATTATGGCTTGTTCAACAACAACACCAACAACAATAACAACAAGCCTTGTTGAGGACTGGACAGCTGAATATCTCGCCCCATTCAACTCTTGTGATGGTAAGTAAGTCTTGTAACGCAGTCCGGATATTTTGCTACCTTGACTGGTAGCTGGATGCAGCTAACGACGGTATGGACTGTTTAAACGTTACTGGAGTTTCTTTTTGAGTGGATTTAAAAGAAGTGGAGTATGGCTTGTTCAACAACAACAACAACAACAACAACAACAACAACAACAACAACAACAACAACAACAACAACAACAACAACAAGCCTTGTTGTGGACTGGACAGCTGAATATCTCGCCCCATTCAACTCTTGTGATGGTAAGTAAGTCTTGTAACGATAGCTTGGATGTGTGTGTCTGTGTGAGAGAGAGAGATAGAGGGGGATACTAACTAATTAATTTCGCCGCAGGGGGGGCATAATCACCCGGACAATATAATGGTAACTTGTTTAAAATGACAAGATATACATCTGTGATTATTATTGGATGGATCTGAGAGAGAGAGAGAGAGAGAGAGAGAGAGAGAGAGAGAGAGAGAGAGAGAGAGAGAGAGAGAGAGAGAGAGAGAGAGAGAGAGAGAGAGAGAGAGAGAGAGAGAGAGAGAGAGAGAGAGAGAGAGAGAGAGCTGTGCGTGTTTGTGTAGGGCTATTGGAAACGTGGCTGCATTTGACTGACTGTGATCATATATTGATTGATGGCAATGGTGATAGTTGTACTCTACCTACTTAAATATTCGCCAATGCGTGCCTTGGTACATGTTTGAAAAATGTTTGGTATAGCGCCCCCCCTGGAGAAGAATTCACCATCCGCCACTGCCTATAGGCCGTAAACACGCTGAAGCTAGTTTTGGGGTTTCGACAACAAAGAAAGACACGACTGCAGCCAGGGACCAAGCTGCAGTGCTTCAAGCTATTAATGCACTAAAGGAGGATTAGTTAGCAAAAATAGAAGAGAATGCCCAATCTACAGAACTCTGAGACCAGGTTTACCAACTCCAAGCTGAACTACAAAGTGTGATGGAACAGGCTAAAACCAGAGTGGAGGCCGCATGATACTGATTTGGAGGCAGCAATGGGAGACTACTCAGATGTAATTGCCAATAACTGACCATCGTGAAAAAGGATATGGTGGCTGTGAAAGAACACTTTCAATTGACTTTCGAGGACCCGGTACAAACCAAAGACTTTATACTGGAAAACCTTGGCCCGCAAAGACAAGTGATGGCACAATGAGCCTCTGGTGCATTCGCTGCCAGGACGATAAAAGCCTCAAAAAGCTTGAAGATGGGATAAGACTACTTAGTGGTCAGTAGCTAATTAGCTAAAGCTAATGTGTGATAGAGTGCCATGGATGGGATGTGACTAATTAACGGTGGGTGGCTTTTGAGTTGTCGGTCGAGAAAACAATGAAAAGTTTGGTAAGTTAAATGATGAAGACAGTTTATATTGACAAGTAACAATGATCCAATGCTGGTTCTATACTTTTGATTAATGGTATTTTAGAGTTTGTTATTTCCTGGAAAACATATACATGAGTCATCCTACACACATGGGTGTATACTAATTTGCGTCTTATGAAATGCTTTCTAGAATGACATCTACAGCAAATTGTGACTGAGCTAGCACTCTTAAACTAAATTTAATAAATGTTCAATGTTAGCTTGCTAGCTAACGCTACTAATGTTGCATAACGGTATGTTGCTAACATTAGCTTGCACATTCCGTGCTATCGCTTACTGTAATCCACGATCAATATCCACGACAAATCCCTCCTTAGCTTCCTGTTTTTACAGGAAATGCATAAATATGTTGAATCAAATAGCATTCTGATTTCATGGGGACATTTCTTTTTTTGTTTTTATCATATATCACATACTGTCTTTTCAATCATGATCGAGGAATGGAGTAAGGTGTGTGAGAGACCTTTTTAACAATGGTGTTTTTGTTTCTTTTGAAGCTACTCCTTCATGGGGCTCCATGTTTTTTGTAAATGTTATTGTAAATAGTTTGAGCAAGTTTGTAGGCCATGTCTGGTTTGTCTATATTTTATTATTCATGTGTCACAATAATTCACGGCTAAAATAATTTCAAACCTTAGAACAGTAACTGGAAATGTCTTGTTTGTCAGGAGTTAATTGGTGCAGGTGATCCTCATTAGTTGATCAACCAAGCCTTGATTTAAAACCAGGTGTGTTCATAGTGAGAGTAATTTTTTTGTGCATATACCTGCTGAGGGATGTTTGTAACTTGTTTTTCTATTAACATTAAAAACTATATTTTTGTAGGAATGCTTCACATTGTTTTTTTTAAAAGCCTTTCAGTGCACACGGTATGGCCAGCCTTGTCACAGAACAAAAATTTTTCAGATTTTTTAAATCCAATTCCTTTATATATTTACAGGACCGTAATCTTGTTAGGACTCATTTTACTGCATCCCTTTACCCAACACAGGTTAGATGGGTTGAGCTACTGCACACAGCACTGGGTCTGTATCACACAGCACTGGGTCTGTATCACACTGAGCCTGTATCACACAGCACTGGGCCTGTATCACACAGCACTGAGCCTGTATCACACAGCACTGGGTCTGTATCACACAGCACTGGGTCTGTATCACACAGCACTGGGCCTGTATCACACAGCACTGGGTCTGTATCACACAGCACTGGGCCTGTATCACACAGCACTGGGCCTGTATCACACAGCACTGGGTCTGTATCACACAGCACTGGGTCTGTATCACACAGCACTGGGCCTGTATCACACAGCACTGAGCCTGTATCACACAGCACTGGGCCTGTATCACACAGCACTGGGTCTGTATCACACAGCACTAAGCCTGTATCACACAGCACTGAGCCTGTGTCACACAGCACTGGGTCTGTATCACACAGCACTGAGCCTGTATCACACAGCACTGGGCCTGTATCACACAGCACTGATGCCTGTATCACACAACACTGAGCCTGTATCACACAGCACTGAGCCTGTATCACACAGCACTGGGTCTGTATCACACAGTACTGGGCCTGTATCACACAACACTGGAACAGCAGTGTCCACAGACAATGTCCTCTGTGTAAGAATATGTACTACAGAAGACCCACACTTTGTATCCGTTTTCTTTTTTTTTCTGAGGTGGCAGATGTGAAGTCAGTGTGGGTAAAAGATGGCAGCAGCCAAAAATACTAAAACCTGCCACAGCAGCAGTATGATAATTATGGCCTCTGTAAGATGTACGATCCATAATGCCAAAAGTTCCATAATATACGATAATTTGATCATTTTGTGCCACTTAGTCTTAGTAGTGTAGCCTACTGCTGCATCCGTGTGAAGAATTAAACAAATGAATGCGAAACAGGAAGGTGAAGACGGAGGAGAGGCGAAGAGGAGGGCAGAGTCGTTGGACAGCCAAAAAGTAAGACAAGATAAGATATTCCTTTATTGATCCCCTTGGGGAAATGCAGGCATCATAGCAGTATGGGGGAGGTGGTGAGGGCCCGGGAGGTACAGTTATGGGCATGGTAATAGTAGAAGACATAAATATAGGCAATACAACTGTAGTAAAGACAAATAAGCAGTGTAAACAATATATAATTAACTCTGAGTATAAGAATATGAGCAAGTAGGCATTGTAATCAAATATGCAGATGACGGTCTGTGTGCCCTATCAGTTATATTATACGTTACAATAAATATGGGCAATAAACACTTAGAATCTGAATATATACTATGAGTAAGTATGGTATACAGTATACTCAGGTGCAGTATAGATAATGTACCCTAACTGGCATGACATACGTCATATGTTATACATTGTAGTCCATGCAGTTTAGGTGGTAAGAGTCAGACACACTTAGTGATCAGACATTCCTAGTAGTTCAAGTTCTGCTGCCGTATGTTCTCCAGCTGCTGCCAAGAAACACCTATTTGTTCACTTGGTTCAGACTCGCGTACAATAGTTTCCCTCAAAATGCGATCATTTATAAGCCTCTGGTACAATACTTCAACATTTCCCATCTGGCAACAGCAGGTCTGACATCTTAATGTGAGACTCATCTAGAACTTCAGAGAGTGGCAATGTAGAAAGAAGCAGCAGCTGTTGGATCATGTGGCAAACCTGGAGGACAGGATGTGTGAGAGAGGCATGACAAGATGTTCGAGCTAATCTATGAGAGAGAGACCAGATGTGCGTTTGTATCATGTGCTCACAAAACAGGCCACAAGACTCATCATACGGTGTAGAGAGATAATTACAATAGCTGATCCTGGAACAGCTTCACAAGGTTCAGGTGATGATACCTTCTCAACGAGAAAGGCACAGAGAATAAAACAGAAACCAAGTACTAAAGTACTAAAATAGTACCAAGATCGTCACTGCTCTTCATCAAGGACTTGGAGCACGATATCACTGCATTACAGCGGAGAAGCGCGTCACTGCTCTTCATCAAGGACTCGGAGCACAATATCACTGCATTACAGAGGAGAAGCGCAGAGCTTCCACCTCCTCCACAATCCACTTGCACCTGTCATATCTGATAATGATACTAGGTACCCGCGTTGTTGTCAGATCAGCAATATACCCTTGTGAAGAATGGGATGTCCAGACATGCGCTCCTGACTTTCTTGCAAGTTTATTAACAAAAGCACACAATGACTGCTTCTTAAAAACACTTGCTGTCACTCAAAAACACTGGATGTATACAACAATTCAAGGTTTGAATCTGCGTTATCCAAACTAATCTAACAAGAATGTCCGCTGATCGTATCCCATCATTGGCAGCGTGGATATAGCTTATCCTTTACCGACAGTGATGTACCTGAACGCGTTCAATGAACGATCGTTCGTGAGCGCGTTCGTATTTTGGGCGAACGGGAACTGAACGGATGTTTTCCCCCCTAAAGAACGTAACTGAGAATGCGTTCATTCTCAGCGCTGTACAACGGCGTTCAAAAGTGCCTTCATTTTCAGCACTATATTATAACGGCGTTCAAACGTGTGCCAGATTTCATATGCCTTTCAGCTGAAAACCCAGTTAAAACACACCGTAAACAGTAATGCTGAAAACCACACAATCTGGCAACCTCTCTGGGCGGAGCTTCGGGGAGTCTGGTAGTAGAGCAGCTAGGGTGACCAGGTGTCCCCCTTTTGGTATACTGTCCCACCATTTGACCGAATGTCCCGCGTCCCACATATTGAGAGGATGTCCCTCTTTTCGAAGCAAAAAAAAAACATTGGTCTAAAAGCCCCTCCCTACAGTAAACGTAAAACAACCCGCCTCTTGTCCACACACATTGCTCTGCTTGTGACGCTACCTCATATTGCAGATCTGATTGGTTAGGTAGAAGTAATTTAGCGCTCTGCTCGTGAGTCGTGACGCTACCTCATATTGCAGATCTGATTGGTTATAGTAATTTAGCGCGCTGTCAAAATGTAGCGCGCTGTCAACGTTTAGCAAGCTGTCAAAAAAGAAAACACAACAACATTACAAGCGAACTATGATGAATCAAGATGGAAAGCAGTAAAAAGAAACAGACCTGCAGTTACAACCAAGACTGGCAAACGACACATGCCTGGGTGAGGCCGATGTCAGGCAATCCTCAGGGAGCTTTCTGTGTTTTGTGTCATAGTTCGTTTTCAATTGCTCATGGAGGAGAATACAACTTGAAGCGCCACAGTGGACGTGAGTCTCACATGAAAGTGGCTCACCAAAAAGAAACATCCAGATCTATATGTTTCTTCTTAAACCAAAAAATGATAGCCAGACGGACAAGGTCACTGCAGTGGAGATGACAAGCGTAGATAAAAAGCTACATCCATAGTTATCCATAGTTATTCTAATAGAGAAACACAATTTATTTGTATTATTATTTTTGTATTATACTACACTGTGTTCCCTAGTTCTGTGTTAACGGGGAATATCGAACACAAGACATTCCTGTCAAGTGATAAAGTTTGAATATTTAAAACAGATGTTAGGTGGTAACAAGCCGGCTGCCAGTGCCAAGATGAATGTGGAGAGATATAATTCTGTATTTAATTTGTATTTATTTTGATTTAACCTTTATTTATTCGGTGAAGACCAGTTATTCTAATAACATTTTTTACATTATCTATCTGTCCCACTTTGTCCCACCAAAATCTTACTGTTGTCCTGCTTTTGGACTTTTTGCATCTGGTCACCCTAAGAGCAGCAGCACTCGCACTTTCAGAAGGCACTGCACTCGGTCAGACTCTAAGCGGCGTCGGTGTACAATATGAGCATTTAAAAGAGTTTTAGTTAAAGTCAGTAAATGTTTTGCACTTTGAATATTGAACTTTAAGGTACAACCTTAGTTTCATACCTCAGCCTGGTTCCTACCTCGTGTTGTGTTAGTACAGAGTTATGTCGGCACATGTTTATATTTGCCCAATGACTACTTTCACTTTTGGTACTTTAAGTATATTTAGATTATTATACTTAATAAAGACCATCCAAGCAGCACGTTTTTCCTCATGTTTTTGAAAATATACTGTAGAGATGAAAGCTGCAGCTGCTACTAGTGTGGATGAATGGGCGGCAGCAAAGCGTTATGGAAATGCCAGTATTCTGTGGTTCTATTATGGGTTGTAGCAATAAATTAGAAAAATAATAGCTTGCAGCAACGTATTGAAAAAAGAACTATAAACTATAAATTAGTTCATTTTTGAAACGATGAACTTTAGTTAAAAAAAATTATTTTGAACTATGAACTGAACTAGTTCATTTAAAAATTTGTGAACTGTGAACTGAACTAGTTCATGTAGAAAGTGAACTTTCCCAACACTGTTTACCGATGGGGTAGTCCGTCCGATGTAATCTTCTTCTTAGTCATCATCATCATCTTCTCTTTCAACTCTGATCTAGTGTCTTGATGGCCCTGTATTTGTAGCAGGCCAGGGTCCAGCTGATGACATCACAGCTAGTGACATCATAACAGGTTTTCGTCCAATCCACAAACAGTTAGTTTTCAGTTTGAAAATGTAGGCGTGGCTTAATTCTAACTGCCCTGCTGAAGACAGTATTTCTTTCCAATTCATTTTAAGACTAAAACATTGTTACTATTACATTTACAACACATGATATATTAAGGTACTTCTCTCAAAGACACATAGTTCAACATAACACATTAACTGTTTTGTCCCAGAGTAAACCACAAAGCTGACATTCACAGGAGTTATTTTCAGGTCAGCGTATCAAGATCTGTATTACCTTATTCATTAAACTTATTTACCTAGATTTCTTTAAAACAGAGCTTTTCTAAATAATTATCTTAAATGATACTAATTCAACCAGTTACCATGGATACTCAAACTTAATTAGTTTACACAATAGTTTTGTACTTTAGTAAAATCACTTGACCTCCCTTTATCCTGTACATTTGGCTATATACCACTCCAAGTTTACTATCAAATTGTTTCCCAGGTTAAACACATCCTTTCAGTGATAATTGTACTTTAATCTGGTTTAAATTGGATATAGAAAAATACATTTCTAATGTGTCCTAATCTCTAAAGATTATCTCCTTCCTCCGCCTGTGGTCTGGTTCCCAGCAGAAGTTGGATCTTTTCACACCTCTGAGAGAAACATCTGCTTGAGCCTGCTTGTATGCAAATGCATTTGTCTCCCTTCCTCAGTTCCTCACAGCATGTTCTGATAACTTGCATTAGTTACAGAATGAGTTATTCTTAAAGGATATATACTTTATCCCACATAATACTTTGAAGATGTATTACTTTAAATTACTTTTTTAAAAGGCTTGATTCAACCAGAAGCTTTATTTCATGATTATATTTTAAGTGACTTTTCAAGAGCAGTCTAGCTGCTCACACAACACTGTTGATAAAGATGTTTATCACCGTTATTGGCCGAATCATTGTTTTGAGTCTTCGGGGTGAATTATATCCCTTTTCCTCCTGTTGTGTGTTGCTTTGAAGCTCGTTGAGGTGTCTGTATACAAAATTGGTTTCTGTGGCGAAATCCTGGCTTGCGTGACCTGTGACAGCTGGTCCCTATATTGATTTAGCTGTTTAAGGTCACGGGAAGATTTTCTCCAAATGACTTCCTCCTGAATTCCCAATTTGGAGGGTAATAGTTATTTAAGCATATGTATAATTTAACTGCCAAATTATACTACACACCTCTTCCAGATCTTCCAATCCCAAGGGCCCCAGGTCTAAGACTGTGAGGTTTCGCCTGTTCCCTGAACCTTTAATTCCCTGTCTCCTCACCTCACCAGCCCCCACCCTCGCGTTGTTTTTACTCTCCTCTGCTCTTCAACAGCCCACACCCTTGGACTACATTTCACAGCTGTGATAAGTTATGATTAGCGCCCCAGAGGGCTTTAAATACCTGGACTTCCCCTCCAGTCCTCGTCGGGTCGTTCTGTATCTGTATGCTACCATCTACCGCCGCGCTCCTGGTGAGACATCGTCATCGCTCTCCAAGCCGGCGCACATCGCTTCCTATCCTACGGGAGGATGCGTCTCTTCGAGCCGGCGCGCTCCTTTGCCTGGAGTGGGACACAGTCTGCGCTCTCTAATTCTCTACGGGAGGTTTTCCAGTGTCCCACTTCAGACGTCTAGCCGGCGCGCTCCAACTCCAGACGCGCTCCTACTCCAGACGCGCTCCACTCCAGACCCCGAGCCTCTTCAAGCCGACGCGCTCCTACTCCAGACGCGCTCCACTCCAGACCCCGAGCCGGCGCGCTCTTCAAGCCGACGCGCTCCTACTCCAGACGTGCTCCACTCCAGACCCCGAGCCGGCGCGCTCTTCAAGCCGACGCGCTCCTACTCCAGACGCGCTCCACTCCAGACCCCGAGCCGGCGCGCTCTTCAAGCCGACGCGCTCCTACTCCAGACGCGCTCCTACTCCAGACGCGCTCCACTCCAGACCCCGAGCCGGCGCGCTCTTCGGGCCGGCGCGCTCCTACTCCAGACGCGCTCCTACTCCAGACTTGGAATGGCGGCGTGACTAGGACGCGGGACTGGTTTTGGTCGCGCCGGACCAGGTCAGTTAACCCGTTGTCCACCGGGGCGCAGATCTGCTGTTCTGGTACCCCGAAGGACTTTGTGCTTTTCCGGGGGGAAAATGCCGGGTCGGCCTGGGCGTCGCAGGGATTGATGTCGTGGATGTTTGTGTCATGTGTATGCCACTATGAGTTGCCCTTAACAGTGATGTGCTTGGTCCATACTGTGTTGTACCTTGCGCTGTGTTAGGGGGCCTGGTCGCGTGAACACTTTCGGCAACCAACATGCCCTTCCGCGTTTCTCTGATTAGCCGAGCGTCTTCCGCGTTTCTCTGATTGGCCGAGCGCGGCTCCCCCTTAAGCTACAGGAGAGAGGAGAGAGGCTGAAAACCTGCAGTTCTTGCCCGACTGATGGGAGCCGAATCCCGGATCCGATTTTTCTGATGAATACCCCCAAAACATGGAGGTCCCGAACGCATGGAAGTATTGATTGCGCCGTAACGAATCATTAAAAAAATATACTGTTAACTGGAATATGTTTTGCCTTTACATATATGTTGGATTATGTAATTGGTTTGTCATGACAAACTAATAAAAAATCGCGATTTACCCGGTGGCTACAACACCCACAGTGACTGACACGGACGCGTTAAACTAACCTAAAGTTAGTTGTTCACCAACAATCTACAGACACAAACAAACACAGAACCGGACTATTATATTAAATTAATTAATTTCTGTTTAATGCGTCCGTGTCCAGTCCTTTAGATTAGCCCCACTGTTCATTGTAAACAATGATGCATGTAGTCACTGTGTGTTGTTGTAGCCACCGGGTAAATCGCGATTTTTTATTAGTTTGTCATGACAAACCAATTACATAATCCAACATATGTGTAAAGGCACAACATATTCCAGTTAACGGTATATTTTTTTAATGATTTGTTACGGCGCAATCAATACTTCCATGCGTTCAGGACCTCCATGTTTTGGGGGTATTCATCAGAAAAATCGGATCCGGGATTCGGCTCCCATCAGTCGGGCAAGAACTGCGGGTTTTCAGCCTCTCTCCTCTCTCCTGGAGCTTAAGGGGGAGCTTAGTATTCCTGCCTCTGAGGAGCGCGTCGCGGCTCATGCCCATGCGCGCGCTCGGCCAATCAGAGCAATTCAGAGCAACGCGGAATGGCATGTTGGTTGCCTAAAGTGTTCACGCGGCCTGGTCCTTCTTCGTTTATTTTCACCCCTCCCTCCCCCTGCTGGGTGGGGATGGGAGGGGGCTGTCGAGGAGGTTTTCTGTTAACCCCTCTAGGCATCCCTGTGTAGGTCCCGGTCCGCCGGGCCCAGGTCCGAACTCGTTCTCGTCGACCTGTTGGCCTGGGTAACCCTTTGAAAACTGAAACACTGCCTGTACTGCCTGTATAGCCTGTGTATACACGCAGTTATGTTTCTGAGTTTTCTTGGTGGGTTAAGGGAACAACCGCCTCCTGTTAAACTAAACATAGGGGGGTGGTTGGTTCCCCGGTGTGTTGGTAGCAGAGTCGACTCTCGGGTTGAGGTCGGGCTTGACCCTGTCTGCCCGAGAGTGTGCCCCGGCACCTTTTGTGATGTCTGCCAATTGTGTCAGCCTCCTCTTTGAACCTTGACCCCGCTGGAGTGGTCGGTTTGTGGTGGTTACGACATGGTGCACAGCATACCGAACGTCCCCTCCGCCGGGATACTGTTCTCACAGTAGACCCTTTAGGTGCCTGTCTAGTCCGCAGTGCTCCAGGCACAGGTCAAGTTATGCTCTTGGGGCCTGTTGCCTGGATTGAGGGATCAACCTCCTTAGGGGTTGTCTCCCCGGCACGCCAACTGGCCCTGCAGTGTTGTGGGGGAGTAGCCTCTTGTAGAGTGCTTCTGAGCGGCGTGCCGAGGGGGGAAGGGCCTGCTCTTGGTTTGGGCCCTGTCCGATACGCTGGCGATGTGGGGGGTGGTGTCACCAGTGACCGTCTGGTGGGGTCCCGATGCTACGGCCTGGTTGGCCTCACCAGGCCCCCTTTTTTCGGGGGGTCCTGGCCCTCAGGTTGTCCTAGGGCTGGGACCTCCTCAGCGCTCCGCTGCTACGGCCTTGCCACGGGGTTGGGTTTTTGACCTTCGACCCCGTGATGTTGGGGGCTGTGACGGAGGTGTTTTGCTTCCCGTCTGTTCCCTGGTGGCATGTGGGGTGCGCGCCTGAGTAGTCGCGGGTCCTTCTGAATGAAGGTAAGTCCCACGGTCTGCTCACCCTGTGCGTTTGAGGTGCTAAACCCTCTTCGCACAGTCGGATCCGATCCCCTCCCGTCCTCCACTACGGGGGTCCAGGGGGCTCGGGTCCTCCCCGGTTCTGATGGTTGTGAGGGGCCTCAGCGGGTACATCTGTCGAGCTTTTCGCTCTGCTCAGCTCCTGTGTTCCATAAAGAGCAGAGCGTAAAGTTATACGATCTATAACGTAAGGTTATCCTATAACCCTAGTTATATGAGTATAGCGAGCGCTCTGCGCTGACTCACAGAGGACCCTGTGGTCTTCGCCTTCGGTGGTGAAAGACTTGGGAAGGAGCTGATGGTGTGGCCACAACGCCGCTTATATAGAGGAGCGGATGTAGGTGTGGCCAGGCGGATAGGTGGGTGCATGTGGAGAAAATTATTCATTATTAGAGTGGATAAAGGGATAGTTCCATAAAGAGCAGAGCGCTCGCTATACTCATATAACTAGGGTTATAGGATAACGTTTTGTTGCTCTGATTGTATCCTCTTCAAAATAACTCGTAACTGGATGGGTTCAGATAAATGTAGTGGAGTAAAAAGTACAATGTTTCCTTTGAAATGTAGTAGAGTAAAAGTATAAAGTTCCCTAAAATGAAAATACCCACGTATAGTAAAAGTAGCTCAAAATTGTACTTAAGTACAGTACTTGAGTAACAATACTTAGTTACTTTCCACCACTGAATGAAAACCTAGAAGGTTGTCTACATGCACCACAAGGCCATGGATCAGCTCCTTACCGTCTTCTGTCCGTGGTCTGTCAACATGGTTTGTGGTCTGTCAACGTGGTTTCATTGCTGGGTTAAGTACTTCTATTCTATTCACATAATATGCTTACTTCATATATCTACTCTATTCACATATATGCTTACCACTTGTATCTATTGCTATGTCCGCCCACTACAATCACGCGAGCTGTCTAATGCCTGTCCCATCTCCCTGTCTCCCTGTGAGTTGCTGTCCCGGAGTGTTGACCGGAGTGTCGGACGTCCCGTGATGAAGGCCGGGAGGATGCGACCCTCTCTGCGTGCCCTCCTGTCTCCCTGTCTCCGGCGGTCTTGTAGTGGTGACCGGAGTGCTGGACGTCCCGCGATGATGTCGGGGAGGTTGCGACCCTCTCTGCGCCACCCCCTATCGCCCTGTCTCCTGCTGTCTCGGAGCGATGACCGGAGTGTTGAACGTCCCGTGATTAAGACGGGGAGAATGCGACCCTCTTTGCGCCGCCCCTGTGCCTCAAATAGATTCGCTATCAGCTCTATCTTTAATCTTTCAAAATGTTCAGTTGCTATCGCTATCAGCTCTATCTTTAATCGATCAAAATGTGATATCGGAAAATATCGGTATCGGTTTTCGAAAAAGGAAAAAAATATATTTTTTTCTTTTTTTACATTTCTATAACCTTTATTTACCCAGGCAAGTAAGAACAAATTCTGATTTTATTTATTGTCAAAAGTATGCATAATGTTGTGTTAATTCCACAACAAGAGATATGTAATGTTAATTACCTGAAATTATTCCATTTTTTGGGGGGGGGGAATCCCTGCATATATCGGTATCGGTTGATATCGGTATCGGAAATTAAGAGTTGGACAATATCGGTATATCGGTATCGGTAAAAAAGTCAATATCGAGCATCCCTAGTTTTAGTGAGTTTTTCCTTACCTTCGCATGGGGTATGTCTGTGAGTGCTGGCTTTCATTCATTTATTTGCATTTATTTTAAATTTGTTGGACCTTATGGCAGTGGCGGCCGGTGTGAACTACATTTGGGTGGTCGCAATCATCTGACCAAGCTGGCCAAGCGAATACTGACTCATAACGTTACCAACATTAAGTCGAGTTAATTGATTCATACTACACTAGTATACGTATGATCATCAAATCAATAATGAACACATATATATAGGCCTATCTTGTCATTTTAAACAAGTTACCATTCATTCATTCAGCCATTATGCAATACCCACAGCGAAATTAACACGCTGTGTTGAGAGAGAGAGAGAGAGAGAGAGAGAGAGAGAGAGAGAGAGAGAGAGAGAGAGAGAGAGAGAGAGAGAGAGAGAGAGAGAGAGAGAGAGAGAGAGAGAGAGAGAAAGAGAGAGATAGCGAGAGCGAGAGCGAGCGAGAGAGAGAGAGAGAGCGAGAGAGAGACAGACCGCATTAACTCACTGTGTTTAGTTGAAACGTGGTCCGGAGGGCTTGATAAAGTGTATAATGTCCACTGTCCCACAGTCCCAGACTGTTGTTGTCGATGTATATCCACTGTCCAGAGTGACTGCATCACAACACAACAGCATAGAGTAACTAACTACTAACTTCCTAACCAGAATCTGGCGTCGGCCAATCAGAGAGAGCGTCTCCGAGAAATGCGGCTACGGAAAATACTGGCGTTGGCCAATCAGAGAGCGTCTCCGAGAAATGCGGCTACGGAAAGTCTCGACGCTGCTTGCTTAGATGATAATAGATCGCTTGGAGAAGCGCCCGGCTTCCATCATAATACATCATATTTCAACGCACAGCGCGTTACGCACTGATTGGCTGCGACGGATACAGCGATGAAACCAGTGCACGGCGTGCATGCCCACTGTAAGCGCTATTGCGTCTAGCCCGAGAGAAATGCGGCTACGGCTAGCCCGAGAGAAATGCGGCTACGGAACGTATTCTCTATCAGACAGTCACTTCCTGTTCATGAAAACAATTATTTATATTTGATATATTAACGTTATATTGTGCATTGGAAACACAAACATACTTAAAATGAGTAAATATTATTCATTTTAAACATGTTTATATTATTTATAGGGCTATAAAAAATTTCAAAAAAAAAATTCTTCTTCTTCTCTCTTCTAACCAGGGAGGGCGGCGCTCTAGCGCCCCCATTGACCAGCCGCCACTGCCTTATGGTGTTCTTGTTTTGTTCTTGACTTATTGTTATGTTTCTTCTTGACTTGTTTAAAGAAGACGTGTCCGGCCCATGGGGACATTAACGTGTGTTGTCGGGCCTTACAAATAAATTTGATTTGATTTGATTTGTGTGTGGATCATGAACGGGTTGAGGTATCCCTCTGTAACATGGAAGCCAGGACTATACTCTTTCACTGGCTACACTTTCAGAGAAAAACCCTAAACGTTCTTCAGTCTGTCTGGTTATCACATTGGTAGAAATGTTGCTCCACTCATATTCTCACCTGTCAATCTGAAATAATTCACAGCAGACCAGGAAGTGACATCACTATCACCATCACCAAGGGGGAGGTCTCTAGCATGCCTCGAAATGTGTCAGGGGGCTGAATACCTGTTCTGAAAAACTGGCTTGGACCTTTCAGAGACTGTTTCATGTATCCCACAACTCTAGCCCTGTACACTGTGATGGTCTCGTAAGAAAACCATTGTTTCCTTCTGATGGACTAATTCCTGGTTTGGTTGGATAAATGTCTGAAGATGCTCTCTTAAATTAGCCATAAGAGGTGATAATAACCATAAACTCCCATAAACCTCAACTCAGTAATAGCATAGTGTATGCTATATGCTATAATGCTATAATGCTATATGCATAATGCATAATGTACCACACAATTAATTATATCTGTGCTTTTTGTTAACCAATGCATATTAGCTCATGTATATTTACATTTACCATTCAGTAATTTAGCTGACGTTTTTATCCAAAACGACTTACAAGTTCAGGTCAACAGGAAGGGTACAACTTCTAACGATGTTTGTCAAACAGTGTTGAACTTGGGTGCTACAGTCTTGAGTGCATAGCAGTAAAGACATAATTAGTCAGTTTCCCTTTTCCCCTTCATTTCAGTTATTGATAGTTGATTGATTTAGTCAACGGCGGAAAAATATCAGAAGGAATTAATTTAATTCCTCATTCCTCCAAATTCAACCTCAATTTATTTCACTGAATGTATCATAAATTACCTTTTGATATAATGTTTGAATGTAATGTATGAAGAACGTTGCATAATAGTTAGAGTAGAGAGTTAAGTTAAGTAAGTCAACAAACGTCCTCACAAGCATAAGTGTATGTGTATGTGTGTGTGTGTGTGTGTGTGTGTGTGTGTGTGTGTGTGTGTGTGTGTGTGTGTGTGTGTGTGTGTGTGTGTGTGTGTGTGTGTGTGTGTGTGTGTGTGTGTGTGTGTGTGTGTGTGTGTGTGTGTGTGTGTGTGTGTGTATGTGTGTGTGAGTGTGCATGCACATTTATGTGCACCTGCATGTGTATTATGAATCACACAACCCCCCCCCCCCCCAAGGTACCTGACCCTATAAGCTTATATCCCACCTAAATCAGTGCAATGCTGAGTTGGCATTTTGTCCAAAATGTGTCCTATTCCAACACTCAACGTGACACCTTTAACGTCCTATCAGCTAGTAGAATTCATGGGAGCACCACAGGGCTATATGTCAACTCAACCATAATGGTTTTATTATACAACACAGCCTAGGACAAACAGACACAGCAATAGATGTGCTCTATACAGAGAGGCAACAGAGAGGATGAGCGTCCTGTCTGTGTGATGCATTTTATGGGTGGATGTTCTTGGCATGTTTTTCAGACCGGGCCGCGTCTCTATTGTGCAACCTTGCTGCCCGCCGACAAGAGAGGACGGGACGATGGATTCGGCGAGCAGGGTTTTACCGCACGAGGAAACTGGACATGACGTGGGAATTAAAGAAGAAAGATTGTGAAGACAGTTTTGTACTCACAAGACGAGACACAAGGCTAGAAAAACGATATTATGATAATAAGAGTCAAACAGTTCCTAGCAGTACACAGTTCCTTTACTTAAGTAAAAGTAGAAATGCGCAGATAAATGAGTACTTTGGTAAAAGTAAAAGTCCTCCATTCAAATTATACTTAAGTAAAAGCATTTGCTATTAAATGCACTTACGTATATAAAGTAAAAGTATGCATTCTATGTGACATTTGTGTATCCCAGTGCTTGGGAGCATTCAATCCTCGATCCATTAACCTAAGGTTATGTTAAAGTGGTATGTGGTCCAGTACGCTGCTCTGATCAAAGGTGATTTTAAAGTGGCATGTGGTCCAGTTATGCAGCTCTGATTATGTCCTCTTCTTCAAAGTAACTCGTAACTGATGGGTTCAGATAGATGTAGTGGAGTAAAAAGTACAATATTTCCTTTGAAATAGCTAAACATTTTACTTAAATACAGTACTTTTGTGAAAACAGTTTTGTACTCACAAGACTAGACACAGGGCTAGACAAAGCATATTATGATAATAAGAGTCGGTTCTCATGTTCTCCAGCCGTCGGCCACGCCAGGCTTAGTCCGTAAGGTTTATGGATATATATTTTCACAGATTTTTTGTCTGCTCCTAAAGGCCTTCAAATTAAAAATGTAGAACAACTCTAGACCGATTATTTTTTCTTCAAATTGTCCTCTTTTTTCCAATGTGAAGCACGTAATCTTGGTTTGGCTAGAAGTATTAAAATTTTGTAACTCACACATTGGCTGATTCGGGGAATGTGTCAAATATTGATTTTCTTCAGGAAAAGGTTATACTAAGAGGTTGTTTTATTAGGAGGATATGATTGACGTTAGGGGAGGCCATACTTGTCCATCAGAACCTCTGTCCAGCATATCCCTTACCTACTGTACTCGTTACGCTGTATGACTACTACCATACGGTATACCTGTATAAAGTGTACATGTATTAATATTACAACTCTGTACATACATGTGATTAGCACTACACTCAGTAGTACTAATTTAAAATGTAAAACAATTTTGTACACACAAGACTAGACACAAGGCTAGAAAAAGTAGATTATGGCCATTATATTGTATACGTTTAGCTGTTAATGTAATTATGTGTGTGTGTGTGTGTGTGTGTGTGTGTGTGTGTGTGTCTCTCTCTCTCTCTCTCTCTCTCTCTCTCTCTCTCTCTCTCTCTCTCTCTCTCTCTCTCTCTCTCTCTCTCTCTCTCTCTCTCTCTCTCTCTCTCTCTCTCTCTCTCTCTATTAGCCTATGCATAGTCCATCTGTCCCACCCATCTCTACTCTCTGCCTGTCTGCCTCTCCTCTCTGTTTGTATGTATCTCCTCTCTGTTTGTCTGTCTCTCATCTCTGTATGTCTGTTTCTCCTCTCTGCCTGTTTGTCTCTCATCTCTACCTGTCTGTCCCTCCTATATGTCTGTCTGTCTCTTCTTGCTGCCTGTCTCCCTCTCCTCTCTTCCTGTCTGTTCCGCCTCTCTGCCTGTCTGCCTCTCCTCTCTGTTTGTATGTATCTCCTCTCTGTTTGTCTGTCTCTCATCTCTGTATGTCTGTTTCTCCTCTCTGCCTGTTTGTCTCTCATCTCTACCTGTCTGTCCCTCCTATATGTCTGTCTGTCTCTTCTTGCTGCCTGTCTCCCTCTCCTCTCTTCCTGTCTGTTCCGCCTCTCTGCCTGTTTGTCTCTCGTCTCTGTATCTACTCTCTGTCTGGTTGTCTCTCCTCTCTGCCTGTATGTCTCTCATATCTGTCTGTATGTCTCCCCTATGTGCCTGTCTGTCTCTCCTCCCTGTCTGTCTGTCCCTCCTCTCTGCCTGTCTGTCTCTCCTCCCTGTCTGTCTGTTTCTCCATATAATTCCCTGCCTCTCTCCGGGGCCTCAAGGTGACCTCTTTACATGTCTGACAGCGTTCATTTTAATAGCTCTGACTCAGACTTACAGCTCACAAATTGACCATAACATCCGTGTACACGGTGTACTCCAGTCTGCACAGGCCACTTGCCACCAGACTATATGGGAAGGTTACTTTGAAATGTAATCCACTACATCGAGTCCCATTACCCACTCAGAATCCCAATTGGCGGCAATCATTGATATGCCGAAAGTACACCAGCGTAATGTAATCTGATTGCAATTAACCCCCCCCCCCCTCTAAAAAAAAGTACTTGTAATGTTATTACAGTGTTTTGACAGATGACATGGCTGCCAGTAAGCCTCTGTAGTCCAATTGTCTGAAAGCAAAGGAGTCAAATGTAAGACACACCTGTGTAAACACTCCAGTAGATTGAAAGTGTCCTGGATGACAGGGAGGCCAAGGATACTTCTTTATATCTTCTGTTCCCCCCTTCAAACCTCATTTATATGAGGGGGGGGAGAACATCCATGTCCATCACGACAACACAGCTCGAGTCTTCGCTTGCAGAATAGGTAGCGATCTACAGTACAAATAGCATAGATGATGTTTACCCGTCATAAATGGTAAATGGACTGCATTCATATAGTGGTTTTATCCAAAGCGCTTTACAACTTATGCCTCACATTCACACACACCGACGATGGAGGTAACCATGCGAGGTGCCAACCTGCTCACCGTGAGCAGTTAGGGGGTTAAGTGTCTCAAGGAGGAGCTGGAAAGGAACCGGGAACCTTCTGATTGCCAGACTACCTCCTGAGCCACTGTCGCCCCAATAAGCTTTTGTTTTCAACAAACACAACACACAATTGCAGACAGGAGACAAACCAATTGGGGGGAAACGAATTGGGGGGAAAACCAATTGGAGGGGGAAACCAAATATTGGTGTGTTTAATGACCAGAGAAGACACGTATTAAACAGACTGACGCACAAGCAAAGACCGACCGGGGGAATGGAACATGAATTACACAGGGGAGAAATGACTAATAGCCAACAGCTGGGGATGATGGTGAAGGAGAAAGGCACACACACGTGGAGGACACACAGAGACATCTGCAGGACCTGTGTCGAAACACAAGAGGAGAGACAAGAGGGGGAGGGGGGGTAGAGTTAATACTGGAGCTGGACGTCAGCTCATGGCTGTCTCTCCTCTCTGTCTGTCTGTCTGTCTGTCTGTCTGTCTGTCTGTCTGTCTGTCTGTCTGTCTGTCTGTCTGTCTGTCTGTCTGTCTGTCTGTCTGTCTGTCTGTCTGTCTGTCTGTCTGTCTGTCTGTCTGTCTGTCTGTCTGTCTGTCTGTCTGTCTGTCTGTCTGTCTGTCTGTCTGTTTGTCTGTCTGTCTGTCTGTCTGTCTGTCTGTCTGTCTGTCTGTCTGTATGTCTGTCTGTCTGTCTGTCTGTCTGACTCTCTTATCTGTCTGTATCTCCTCTGTCTGTTTCTTCTCTGCGTCTGTCTGTCTGTCTGTCTGTCTGTCTGTCTGTCTGTCTGTCTGTCTGTCTGTCTGTCTGTCTGTCTGTCTGTCTGTCTGTCTGTCTGTCTGTCTGTCTGTCTGTCTGTCTGTCTGTCTGTCTGTCTGTCTGTCTGTCTGTCTGTCTGTCTGTCTGTCTGTCTGTCTGTATGTCTGTCTGTCTGTATGTATGTCTCTCCTATCTGTCTGTTTCTCCTCTGTCTGTTTATTCAATTCAATTCAAATTCAATTCAAATAGACTTTATTGGCATGAAATATTAACATACTTATTGCCAAAGCAAGTTCAACATACAAACAATAACATATATATTAAGCAATAAAATATCATAATATTAGTAATAACAGTAAGGACAATCAACAAGAAACATATTAATTTACAAAATAGTCACTCGATCGGGTAGTCATTTTTCAAGTGTGGCCACTCAGATACATTTACAGGGCTTGTTCTCTTATTTTGTGACAACCGTCTACATATTTTGCAGCTAATGCTGTACACTGACTTTTCTCCCCACACATGTATAGTAGCTTTTGGTGATCAGGGAGATGGATAAACTGTGCATCAATTTTGTTTATTTTATCAAAGAAGACTTCTCTTAGGTCCTTGTATTTCTCACAGTATAGCAGGAAGTGAGGTTCTGTCTCAATGTCCCCCTGATGGCAAAGTGAACACAGCCTGGCCTCTCTGGGCAGCCAGTTTTGCCTGTGACGGCCTGTTTCTATGGCTAGACTGTGTCCACTCAGTCTGTACCGTGTCAATGTTTTTCTTAATTTTATCTCATTCACAGTAGTCAGTTATTCTGCCACCATGGACTCTCTGTTTAGGGTCAAATAGAATTCTAATTTACTTTGAGATTTGGTTGATTTGTTCCAATATTCTATATAATTTTCTTTTTGTTTTGAGATTATTTGGTTGGGCCAGATTTCTTGGTATCTGTCCTGAAGAGTTTGTGGGCAGATATTTCTGACTAGCTGGCAGAGGGGACTCTTATCTGGGTTCATCTCTTGGCTCTGAAGGGCTTTGTAGTGGTAGGAGTGGGGGTCACTTGATTGGAGGTGTGTGTAAAATGTTATGGCTCGCTTTTGAATTTGAATGATTAGGGGGTATTGGCCAAGTTCTGCCCTGCATGCATTGTTGGCAGTGTGTCTGTGGACCCTAAGTAGGTTTTTGCACAATTCTGCATGCAGTACTTCTAATGGGTGTTTTTCCCATTTTGGGAAATCTTGGTTAGTTAATGGACCCCACACTTCACTGCCATATAATATTATTGGATTTATTACAGAATTTAGAATTTTGAGCCAGGTCCTAATTGGGATGTCAATTGGAATTTTCCTTTTGATGGCATAAAAAGCCCTTCTTCCCTTCTCCTTCAGTTCATTCACAGCCATATTGAAGTTTCCATTATGATTTATTTTCAATCCCAAATATGGGTAGCTTTTTGTGTTTTCTAATATGTGTGTGCCTAATTTAAATGTATTATGTGAACTCTGAGACTCGTGTCTCCTTTGAAAGATCATGACTTTAGTCTTCTTCATGTTTACGTTCAGAGACGATGTCTGGCAGAACTGGTGGAGGATGTCTAGGTTCTGTTGTAGACCCTCTTTAGTGGCTGACAGCAGAACCAGATAATCTGCGTACATCAGTAATTTTACATTGGTATCGTGCAGAGTCAGACCGGGCGCAGTAGAAAGTTCTAATAACTTTGCTAATTAATTTATATATTAAACAATGTTGGGCTTAAATTGCACCCCTGGCGAACTCTGCGACCCTGGGTGAAAACATTTGTTCTTTTATTACCAATTCTAACAGCACATCTGTTTTTTGTGTACATGGATTTGATCAAGTCATATGTATTTCCTCCAACACCACTTTCTAGAATTTTGAAGAAAAGACCTTTGTGCCAAATTGAATCAAAAGCTTTTTCAAAATCGACAAAGCAGGAATATATTTTGTTTTTGTTCTGTTTTACGTGAATGTCAATTAGGGTTTTAAGAGTGTATATATGGCCAGAGGTACGATAATTTGGTAAGAATCCGATTTGGCTTTTGCTTAGAACGCTGTGTTCTGTAAGGAATTCTATGAGTCTGGTGTTGATGATACTACATAGAAGTTTGCCCAAATTACTCGTCACGTTTTTTGGGTCGTGTTTATCTCCACTCTTGAAAATTGGGGTTATGAGTCCTTCATTCCAGACATCAGGAAAATAGCCTAAATTTAGTGTCAAATTGAATAATTTTAAAATAGCCAATTGGAATTTTTCAGAGCTGTGTTTAATCATTTCATTTAATATGCCATCTGTACCACAGGCCTTTCTAGCTTTAAGGCACTGGAGTTTTGATTTCAGCTCTTGTTCTGTGATTGGGAAGTCTAGAGGGTTTTGATTATCCTTTATGATATTTTCCCATTTTTGTAATTTTTGACATATCTGGCTGGTTTCCGTTTTTGTATTCAGGGGTACAGTTGTAAAGAGTGATGTGAAGTGGTTTGTCCAAACATCCCCATCTTGGATAGCCATTTCTTCCGGCTTATCTTTATTCAATGAGTTCCAGTGGTCCCAGAAGGAGTTAGAGCTTAGAGAGTCCTCTATTTTGCACAATTGTTTATTTACGTGATTGTTCCTTTTAATTCTGATGGTCTTTTTGTAGTGTTTCAATGATTCACAGTATTGGAGGCGTAAGGTGTCATTTTGTGGGTTTATGTGTTTCTGGTTTGATATTCTTCTTAGCTGTGTTCTAAGAGCTTTACATTCTTTGTCAAACCAGTGGTCCTTTTTAGTTTTTCTCTGTTTGTTACCTGATCATTTTTATTTGGACTTTATTGCAGTTATTTCAAATATATAATTTATGTGTTCTACAGCTAGGTTGATTCCTTCAACACTGTTAGAGTATGGCATGGCTAGGAACGTATCTAACAGTGATTGTGTCTCATCACTGGCGATGGCTCTCTGGTAGTCCTGCATGCTGTTCTGGGACCATCTGTAGTATTTGGGGATGTTGTGTAGTTTACTGGGCTGTGTAGGGGGATTTTTGAGAGACTCAGTTATTTGCATGTATGCAGTGATCTGACTGTGGTCGGAGAGTGGGGTCAGAGGTTTGACTGTGAATGAACTGAATGATACTGGATCCAGATCTGTTATCATGTAATCTACTGTGCTGCTGCCAAGGGATGAGCAGTAGGTGTACCTTCCTTGTGAGTCCCCTCTCACACGCCCATTGACAAGGTAGAGACTCAGTCCTCTACACAGCTGTAATAAATCCTTTCCATTTTTGTTTATGGAAGTGTCATGGTTATTTCTAGGGGACGGGTTTACATGGTTGTATATGTTGTGGTCAGATATGAATTTGTCTCCATGTGTACTGGTGAAATCAGGGTGGGTTCCCGTTCGGGCATTGAAGGCACCGCAAACAAGCACATGACCTTGACTTTGATAAAGACATATTTCTGACTCAAGGTTGGAGAAGATGTCGTCTGAGTAATATGGAGACCCAGTGGGTGGTACGTATATTCCACAGATAAATAGGTCTCTTTGAGAGGGGATTACTTCTTTATTAATTTTAACCAAATATGATTGTTCCCGGTTTTTAGAATCTGTATTGACTGGTGGAGTTGTGATTTGTACCAAATTATCAATCCCCCTGAGTCTCTGCCCTGACTAATATGTTTTGTTTTATTTGATGGCAAAATGACCTCTCTATAGTGTGGAGGACAGTGTGTCTACATCTTCTCTGCACCATGTCTCAGTTAGGATTAAGAGGTCATTGTTTGTTATAGCCTGTAAAAAATCTGAGTCTCTACTCTTCAGACCGAATGTTGAAGAGCAAAGACCCTGTATGTTCCAACAACTGATTGCAAATGATTGCATTTTGTACAAAAAATATATATAAAGGTGTTCAAATGGTATAAGGTTATAAGGTATAAGGGTATTCAATCAATGAAAAATATATATAAGGTGTTCAAAAGGTATGAAGGTTATAGGGTATAAAGGTATTCAATCAATGAACAAACATCACAGAAAAAATTTAACAACAACAAAGGCAACAGCAGGTAATTGGCCTGCTTTTTTTTTTGGTCGACTGCTAGCTTGTAGTGAGAAGTTTACTGCATAGCGTGTATAACATTTGTTTGATCTCATTCAGCTCTGATGTGGGTGGGGGGGGTGGGGGGGGGCTGGTCAGGGCGGATGCATAGGTCATCTCCTGCGGCGGACGGTGAGGGGGTCGGCTGGGGGGACGTCTCCTCTCACTGGGTGGGTTGGAAGGGTGGGGTGTGGTGGGTGGGGCGGGTGCATAGGTAATCTGCTGCTGGGGGCGGTTGGGGGGTCGGCTGGGGGGATGTCTCCTCTCACTGGGTGGGGTGGAAAGGTGGGGTATAGGTGGGGCATAGGTTTGTGGGGTGACTCCTCGTGGGTATCTCATGGGCCTGTGCTTTCTCGGAGAGGCCGGTGTGTGACTGGGTCTGTTGGGGTTGCGTCCGAGGGCAGCATCCTTTAATGTTTTTGCAAATGTCCTCACTCCCGCGTTGTTTAGGTGTAGCCCATCATGAAAGTCCCATCTGCCGATGTTTGTGTGGTGGGCCAGGTGGACATTTTTGAGGGCAGCACAGTTTCTTGAGATCTCCATGTTGATTTCATGAATGATGTGTGGAGGGGTGTCCATCCTGGGGAGGAGGGTGGAGATGATTACTCTGGTGTGTGGGAACTCCCTGGAGGCCTTCTCAGCCACCCTGGTCATTGCTTCAGCAGTTCCACGCTGTAGATAGTGGAGGTAATTTGTGCCCGTGTGCACCACCATGTACTGGGGGCTCCCTAGAGTGTCCTGTCTGAGCAGCTCCATGGTGTGGCCTGTGTTCCGACAGCGCTTGGCTGTCACCTTGAGGCCCGGGAAGAGGCGTGCTGTGTCCAGGTATTTGCCATTGGAGTCCATGAGGAGGACTACCTGGGCTTCGGGCTGGGCTGGTCTGGTGGACTGGGGCCGTGGCTCGGGTGGAGGTTGGGCTGCTGGAAGGGGGTCTGAGTCCGAAGGCATGTCAGTGGGTGTCAGGCTGGGAGGGGTTAGTGGGGTCAGGGGGGGGGGCGGTATATTCTGGTTTGGCAGTAGGGGGGGGGGGGGGTGGGGTGGTGGGTGTTGGAGCAGAGGACCGCTTTCGATCGGGGGGAAATGTATGTATTCTTTCTTCTTGTCGTTGTAGCTTTACTTCCTCTATCTCTCTGCGTAGAGACTCCTCCCGGCTGTTTGTATCTTCCTTCATGGCTTTCATCTGGGCCTGTAGGGTATAGTTTTCCTGCTCTAGCTCCCGCATGGTTTCTGTGAGCTCCCTGACCCTCCTCTGGGTCTCCCTCAGCTCTGAAGTGGTCTCCTCCCCGTTCTTCTTCAGATGACGGAGCTCCTCTCCCAGCTGCTGAATGGTGCAGGGCTCAGTCAGCCTGGCCAGAGTCTTCTCTTTAAATTCAGTAAACTCCAGCTCCAGGAGAGATACGCTTTTTCTCAGCTGCTGGACCAGTTTGGAGGGTGTTGAAGGAGTGTGGATGGATGGGCTGACTGGTGCTCTTTGTACTGGCAGTGGCATCACTGGATTCACTGTGTGGTTGGAGGGAGTTGGAGTGGCACAGTCAGAAGGGCTAGTTGCTGGTTTTGACTCTGATATTTCTGTGTCTGTGTTCACCTTGTCCTCTTCTGTCTGTGTGTCCGCAGCATTGGTATTGGGCTCTACTCTCTCCACTTCCGTTTTTATTTTTGGGAAAAGCTCTTGAAATATGTTGAGGTTTGCTTCATTTCCCTGTACTAATACAGTCCCTTTAACATAGTAAGAGATTGTTAGAACTGGGTTATCAGTGTCCAGGGTCTCATCATGGCATATAGTGTGCCGTCCTCCTCGTCCAATACCTTCTTTCACAACGTGGTCATAGTGGTTACAGATCACCTGTTTCCAGGAGTTAACATGTTCTGTGTGGAAGATGAGGTCATTCATCACCTTCTTCTCATTATAGACAGTATAGTCAGCATACAGCTCCTCTGGGTGGGCCAACAGAGTCTCCTCCTTGTGTTTTTTCTTGTTTTTATTACTTGTGCATCTAGGAGGGTACTCAACTTCTCTGCTGCACAGCTCTGTGCTGCTCTGCCTGGTTTGGTCCTCCATGGCAACACACCAGGTAACACACAAACTTAACTGACAGAGACTGTTGTTATTAGCCTTTTGTACAAAATATTATTTAGGATTTAGCTGGCTGGCTAGCTGTCGTTAGCTAACGTTCTGTGGGCCAGTGTCAGTAGTTGGCTGGCTGATTTATTGTTGCTAATGTTCTGGGAGCTAACGGGCCTGCTAGCTCTTGTTATATTGAGCCAAACGGGCCTGCTAGCTCTCGTTATGTTAACCAAACGGTCCCGTTAGCTCTCGTAGCTATGTTATGTTGAACCAAACGGTCCCGTTAGCTCTCGTAGCTACGTTATGTTGAACCAAACGGTCCCGTTAGCTCTCGTAGCTAACGGTGTCAGTACCTGGCCGCTCTATTTGCAGTTAGCCTCCTTAGCTGATGTAGGCCGTTGTCTCCTTGCTACTTTGTTTTCTCTGGTATAGATCCTCTTCTCTTTGGATTTAAGTGTTGATCTTTGTCCTATTGGATCTATGTATATTCATGTTGCCTTTGTGAAGTTATCTTTTCCTTCTGTTTAGTTATTCCATTAAAAGTTGAATATTCTTTAGGGGCTCATCTTAGCTCTGTCTCTGTCTCTGTCTCTGTCTCTCTCCCTTTATTTTATTTATTCTCTCTGTCTGTCTGTCTCTCCCTCTCTCCCTCTCTCCCTCTCTCCCTCTCTCCCTCTCTCCCTCTCTCCCTCTCTGTCTGTCTGTCTGTCTGTCTGTCTGTCTGTCTGTCTGTCTGTCTGTCTGTCTGTCTGTCTGTCTGTCTGTCTGTCTGTCTGTCTGTCTGTCTGTCTGTCTGTCTGTCTGTCTGTCTGTATGTCTGTCTGTCTGTCTGTCTGTCTGTCTGTCTGTCTGTCTGTCTGTCTGTCTGTCTGTCTGTCTGTCTGTCTGTCTGTCTGTCTGTCTGTCTGTCTGTCTGTCTGTCTGTCTGTCTGTCTGTCTGTCTGTCTGTCTGTCTCTCTCTCTGTCTGTCTGTCTGTCTGTCTGTCTGTCCGTCTGTATGTCTGTCTGTCTGTCTGTCTGTCTGTATGTCTGTCTGTCTGTATGTATGTCTGTCTGTCTGTCTGTCTGTCTGTCTGTCTGTCTGTCTGTCTGTCTGTCTGTCTGTCTGTCTGTATGTCTGTCTGTCTATCTGTATGTCTCTCTCTCTGTCTGTCTGTCTGTCTGTCGCTCATATCTGTCTGTTTCTCCTCTGTCTGTTTCTTCTGTCTGTCTGTCTGTCTGTCTGTCTGTCTGTCTGTCTGTCTGTCTGTCTGTCTGTCTGTCTGTCTGTCTGTCTGTCTGTCTGTCTGTCTGTCTGTCTGTCTGTCTGTCTGTCTGTCTGTCTGTCTGTCTGTCTGTCTGTCTGTATGTCTGTCTGTCTGTCTGTCTGTCTGTCTGTCTGTCTGTCTGTCTGTCTGTCTGTCTGTCTGTCTGTCTGTCTGTCTGTCTGTCTCTCTCTCTGTCTGTCTGTCTGTCTGTCTGTCTGTCCGTCTGTCTGTATGTCTGTCTGTCTGTCTGTCTGTATGTCTGTCTGTCTGTATGTATGTCTGTCTGTCTGTCTGTCTGTCTGTCTGTCTGTCTGTCTGTCTGTCTGTCTGTATGTCTGTCTGTCTATCTGTATGTCTCTCTCTCTGTCTGTCTGTCTGTCTGTCGCTCATATCTGTCTGTTTCTCCTCTGTCTGTTTCTTCTGTCTGTCTGTCTGTCTGTCTGTCTGTCTGTCTGTCTGTCTGTCTGTCTGTCTGTCTGTCTGTCTGTCTGTCTGTCTGTCTGTCTGTCTGTCTGTCTGTCTGTCTGTCTGTCTGTCTGTATGTCTGTCTGTCTGGCTGTCTGTCTGTATGTCTGTCTGTATGTCTGTCTGTCTGTCTGTCTGTCTCTCTGTCTGTCTGTCTGTATGTCTCTCGTCTCTGTCACGTCTCAGCCGTGACAGTGCGAGTCATAAATCATTTGGTGACTCTATTACAAAACATCTCATTTGTACCGTGAGAAATACAACGGAGCCGTACAGAAAGACAAAGCGGGTCGAGCGGCTTCGAGCAACGTCGGCGCTCTTCATCCCGACGCAGCGGTCCGTACGTCTCTCAGCCGCGCGACACAGCGGGACATCTCAGCCACGCCAGTCGATTCCCTGCCATTTCACTCACCCAGCGGTTTCATTATGTAAAAAAAGGATCGAGCGGATCAGTTAAAGCTGAATGGATTCCTCCCCGATATACTCTTCTTACGTAACATGTCTCTTTTAGTTTGATGGACACAAATCCCCCTGGAGGGTACATTACCGACGTCGGACCCTCTGCGGTTGAGGAAACTTCCCTCCGTTTTAACATAATCCCATATATTTCTATCCTCCAGACCCAGAGCAAAGTTATTTTTTATATTCCCTGTGTAAAAACCCAGCGGTTTGCAAAGGCCAGACTGTGTAAAAGTCTCCCCGGTTCTTCGGTCATTTGGTTGAGAGTCTCTTTACAGGGGTTTACGTCAACCGTGTGCTTGTGGAAGTTGTTAACATTTTCAGGAATTTAGAAATACTCGTTTGATTTTTCATCAGTTAGGTTTGTATATTCTGCTGGTGATGTTTGAGTGATCCGCTGTCTGTCTGTCTGTCTGTCTGTCTGTCTGTCTGTCTGTCTGTCTGTCTGTCTGTCTGTCTGTCTGTCTGTCTGTCTGTCTGTCTCTCCTATCTGTCTGTTTGTCTGTCTCTCCTCTCTGTCTGTTTGTCTGTCTCTCCTCTCTGTCTCTCTGTCTCTCCTCTCTGTCTGTTTGTCTGTCTCTCTGTCTCTCTGTCTCTCCTCTCTGTCAGTCTGTCTGTCTCTCCTCTCTGTCTGTTTGTCTGTCTCTCCTCTCTGTCTCTCTGTCTCTCCTCTCAGTCTGTCTGTCTGTCTCTCCTCTCCTCCCTGTCTGTCTCTCCTGCTGGTGATGTTTGAGTGATCCACTAAGCAGGAGACACTTATGCCGCAGGGTTCCGGGCCTCACTGATCCGTTGTGTCGGTCCGTCTACATCTGTTTTTAATTCCTTTTCAAATGAGGAGTATCCGTTTGTCGGACAGAGCCAGGACTGGACTGGGAAAATCCTTCAGGCCGGGAAATATATAGCGTGGAATATAGCCCCAGTCAGGCCACTTTTTAAGTGTGGGTCTGGGGGTCTGGGGGTCTGGGGGTCTGGGGGTCTGGGGTCCCCCACTAGGAAAATATTGGTTACAAAGACTTCATTTCCTGCACTGAATTTTAGCGCATGTGAATCACAAAACGAATGAGCTAATAAGTGCTTATAGTAAGGGCATTTTATCAGATATTTGACCGATCTGCAAACTAAATCCTTACCGATCAATTTATTCACTAATGTGTTTGTAAAGGTGTGTAGTAAGATGTAAGTAAGATGTATTAAAAAGTTGAAGTTCAAATCCTGTATGTTAACTCTAAACGTCCTCACTTTGAATGTTAACCAACTAGCAACTACCACTAAACAATAATAAGTCCTAAAAGGGCAAATAGTAAAATAATCAAACAAATGTAATTCTAGCAGTGGAAAGGCATTGTGGGGGGGTGGGCGGACAAGTGGGAAAGGTGGGCGTGGCCCACCTTTCCCGCTTAAATGATTGCAATCAACTCAGAATCATGAAAAAAAAACCTAGTTTGACCCCTCACAAGTACCCAAGAACATTTTAGTTTTTTCGAAAAACTGTATTCGGTACCTCAACTTTGAGCAGTTGTTATGAAAAAACATACAGGATTTGAACTTCAACTTTTTAATACATCTTACTACACACCTTTACAAACACATTAGTGAATAAATTGATTGGTAAGGATTTAGTTTGCAGATTTTCATATATTTCCCTTACTATTAGTACAATCTATTGTTATAAACGTCAAATAAAACCGGCAAATTTAGCAGGCCAGGCCAATCGGGAGCACAGAGAATTTTCCGGTTTTGGGGGGCTGGACAGGGCTGATGATACTTGTATATCCATCCCTGGCAGATTTGTGTCTGTTTTGAGGGACGGAAAAGTTCAGGGAGGATAAACGATTAAAACTGACAGATAGCTCCCCGTCCGTTAGCAAAGTTGTTGTTTCTGTAAGTTACGCACATTATCCTTTTCACTACCACACTGCAGACAGTTAACCATTTCACTGCCACACTACAGCAGGTTAACCCTGTCTCTACCATACTACAGATGGTTAACCCTTTCACTACCACACTACAGACGGTTAACCCTTTCACTACCACACCACATACGGTTAACCCTTTCACTACTACACTACAGACGGTTCACCCTTCCACTCCCCCTCTATAGACGGTTAACCCTTTCACTACCAAACTACAGACGGTTAACCTGAAATAAGATGCAGCGGTAGCTATGATGCAATGGTAGCTTTTCAACTCTGTCAAACCATTTAAAAATACCATTTGTAGTTGGAGTTTAAAGGCCCAATTGGTGATCCAAATGTAAACAAACGGGCAACAAAACTAAGACTTTTCACTTTCGTCAATGTTTCTATTCTCTAGACGGAGTCTAGTTGATTGCCTGAGCTCTCCATACGGGGGAATGAATATGAATCTGTATTTATATCTGCTGTATTATGTGGCTGCGAAAAGCTTGTTTGCGTTGTTAATGTTTGGGGAAGAACATGGGAGTAAATTTTTTAACTGGCATCACTATGGCCGGCGGTATCACTATCTCAGTAACTCTATCACGCTCTGCCCCTAGTGGCGGCTCGCGGGAACTGCGCCCTCTGTAAAGTGCTTTGCGTCTATGACGCCACATGTCTTTGTTGTTATGCTAGCGCCATAGACCTCTCAAGTTTACTGTAATCTTTATGCCCAAATTAGGGAGTGCCATCTCCAGTGGCTATGGTAAAATGAATGGGTAATTAAGAGAACGCCCCTAGCTTCATCTGTGGTTCACACAGGCTCTTAACCTTGAATGAGGTCTAATATTAATCTACCTCTTTGATGAGACAGGGGATGTTGAATGAATTTCAAAGCGGCTATAACAAAATATATAGAAAAAGAAGAATGGCTGATATGATTAAGTGGAAAAAGGAGACTCGCTTTATTTATTTATTTTTTATTTTTTTTTAAATGACGACAACACTTGAGAGGTCTCCTGCATCAAAGCAAGGTCAAGCAAAGGCAACCATGCAAGGTGCCAACCTGCTCATCGGGTGTGTCTTGCACAAGGACACTTCGAAACGTTTACCGGGAGGAGCCAAAATCGAAGAGAGTGGGAATCAAACTAGGAACCTCCGGATTAGCAGATGACTGCTCAACCTCCCGAGCCACTGTCGCCACGAATAGTTGATTCACATGCCCGCAAGTGCATATAATAATCTTAACTACTCCATCATACTATAGTCTATAGCAGCGGTTCTCAACAGGGGTGCCGCAGAGAGCTGCCAGGGGTGCCTTGAGATATTTAAATATATATTTATTTTTTTTGGATTACAGACAATTATCACTAAAGTGCTATCTGTTGCAGCTGCACTGTTTTCCATGAAAATACCATATTTGGATAAGTTTGACCATTTCTCAAAATCTGAAAATCATTATTTAATAAAACACAGAAAAGGATCACCAAGTTACTCTGGATAAAAAAAAACTTTACAGACAACATTGAGACAAAGCTTCCTGACACATCTCCATCCAAACTCTTGGAAGAACTCATTGAAATCGCATCTGATACCACCTGGAGAGCTCGTTTCAGAGTGTGGTGCTGAGTACCAAGTATCTCATGATGCAGCAGTTAAGGTGTTGATACCATTCAGCACCACATATCTGTGTGAAGCTGACTTTTCATCCATGACAGCTCTGAAAACAAAATATAGGGCCAAGTTGAGCCTTGAGGATGACATGCGTGTTGCCTTGTCAAAGATCTCCCCACGTATTGACCGTATTATTAGCCAGCAGCAGCAGACCTCGCATTGAGCTAGAAATGTCCACTGAGTGAACGAGTGCTTATTTTCTGTATTTATTTATATTTTTTGAGAAATGGTAACTTGGTGATCCTTTTCTGCATTTAAAAAAAATACATGATTTTCTGTTTTTGAGAAATGGTCAAACTTATCCAAATATGCTATTTTTATGGAGAACAGTGCAGCTGCAACAGATAGCACTTTAGTGATCCTTTTCTGTATTTAAAAAAAATACATGATTTTCAGTTTTTGAGAAATGGTCACACTTATCCAAATATGCTATTTTATTTATTATTATTAAATACATGGGGTATTTTATTTTATTTCATAAAGATAGCACTTTAGTGATAATTTTCTGTAATTTTATTTAAAGAAATATGCTATTTGATTTACTACTACAAGCAGTGTAATGTCAACAGTACTAAGCCATTTAGATCTGAAACACCTGTTAATAATGCATTATATAGCCTGCATATACACACAAATGTGTTTCCCGGTTTCTTAAATAAACATTATTTTGAAAGCAAGCACTGTTGTCATCATTGTAGCAAAAAAGACAGGACCGGAAAAGTCTTTATCGTATGTAGGGGTGCCCTGGAATATTTTATTGAACACAGGGGTTCCTTGGCAGCAGAAAGGTTGAGAACCCCTGGTCTATAGTATACCATATACTCTGATATGTACAACAGTGCTGCATTTACCCATATTTATATTTACATTTATATTCTTATATTTACTGCATATATATATATATATATATATATATATATACAACCCCTCTATATTTTTTACTTATACACCTGCATATAACCCTTAGCTCTGTATGATAGCATGTACAAATGCTGTACCATATATATATATTTATTCTCACCACATATATACCTATCCACACCTCTATTTACCTACACATAGTCCTTTTACATATATGTACATATCCTACTCTTATCTTACTAGTTACACTGCTGGCCAGTATGACTACTACCATACTGCCTTTATACCTGTATCACTCATATTATACTACTCTCTATAACACTATACATATATCTGAGTAGCACTATTACCCAGTAGTACTAATTTATATATTTTTTACACAGTTTAATCACCTGTACATTATTACTATTGCACTTTACTATTACATTTGCACTCTGGTTGGATGCCAAACTTGTTTTTGTTGTACTGTGTTAGGGTTCGGTGGTGATGTGGACCCAAAATGCAGAACAGGACGAGGATAGAGAGACAGGCAGGACACGACAGGGTGTAGTTAAACGAAAAGGCTTTACTTGTCTTTCACAAGGCAGCAAACAGGTACACAGTGTTGGGAAAGTTCACTTTCTACATGAACTAGTTCAGTTCACAGTTCACAATTTTTTTAATGAACTAGTTCAGTTCATAGTTCATAATTCAAAATGTTGAACTAAAGTTCATCGTTTCAAAAATGAACAAATTTAGTTATTTTTAGTTCTTTTTTGAAAAAAAAAATGTTTATAGAGATTTTTCACGTACAGTTACTTACATTACAAAAACACACATTGGGACAAGGGGAGGGGGGTCCTCCAGTTCATCTCTATGCCATCATCCACACCATAAGCAAGCAAAAACAAAACAAAAAGAAAAACAAGCAAAAAGGAAAGCAAACCAAGACAGGCACTGTACAGTATTGCACTTGCCTCGAGCCCATTCACATGTAGACATATATTTATTTTTTCCTATCCCAGGTCTGTCCATACAATGGGGCACAAAGGATCCAAGAAATTTCAGCAGGAAAATAGTCTAATAGTGGGGCCCACACCTCCTGACAGGAAGCGTTGTTGCCTCTATGCATTGCACAGTGTCTTTCATGGGGTAGCACACCGAAGATCGTTCTATACCACATTTGTAAAAATGGAGGCTTATCTTTAATCCAGTTTATCAGAATGCATTTCCGGGCTGAAAGTAGAAGTTTATCAAATAGTTTGAATTGTAAAGGGTGTCACCCCTCCTACCCACCCCCCCCCCCACCCCACCCAACCACCTCCAATGTACAGTCCCCCCCCACCCCACCCCACCTACCCAACCTCCTCCATCCAATGTACAGTTTCTATGTCAAATGTATATACTCTCTTTTCTGGACTCTTTTTGTATCACAAAGAGTACTGTATTTGCAAATCTGGTATGTCATAAATGTATAGATGTAGCAGTACTGTCTATCTGTATGTCATGTATGTCATATATGTCCGGATTAATTGAAAATGGGGGACCCTGATACAGTACAGCTCAATACATACAATTGTTAAGGGGATGCAGACCAGAGAAAGACTTTCGTCTTGTTTACATCAGGGTCCCCCATTTTCAATTCATCATAACATATATGACTGAGCTGTACTATACTGTACCCATTCTGCAATATGTTAATAAAGTGTTCAATCAATCAATCAATCAATCAATCAATCAATCAATCAATCACTTGAGCCCAGAACCTGGATAAACAGTAGTGATAGACTGTAGGTGATAGACTGTAGGTACCCAGGTCTGTTTGACATTTCGAACACAAAGGAGATATTGAACGGCCCATTTTGTTAGTTCTTTTTTCAATACGTTGCTGCAAGCTATTATTTGTAAAAAATATTGAACCACAGACAGCAATCGGAATACTGGCATTTCCATAACGCTTTGCTGCCGCGCATTCAGTCCACACTTGTAGCAGCTGCATCTTTCATCTCTACAGTATATTTTCAAAAACATGAGGAACAACTTAGCTTGAATTGTCTTTATTATGAAAACTAAAACAGGACGTTTGCTTATTCTCAATTTTCAAACCGGGTGGACAGTTTACAGACAAACATTAGATTTTTTTCCGTCTGAGTCAGTACTGACTTTAACGTTAAACTCTTTTAAATTATCAAACGCCGACGTCTAGAGGTAGAGTTCTCTGAGCGAGTGCTGCTGCTGCTCTCGACCTGCTGCTGCGCAGCTCTCGGCTTCTGCTCGCAGATTCAGCTCAGCTGGTCCACTGTTGTTGTTATGAGTCTGATGACGTAGCAGGGGGTGACAGGCGCGTTGCCAGATCGGTTGGTTTTCCACATAATTTTGAAGCCTGTTTACAGTGTGTTTTAACTGGGTTTTCGGCTGAAATGCATATGAAATCTGGCACATCTTTGAACGCCGTTATAACAGAGTGCTGAGAATGAACGCACTTTTGAACTCCGTTACACAGCGCTGAGAATGAACGCGTTCTCAATTACGTTCATTTAGCGGATATACAGTACGTTCAGTTCACGTTCGCCCAAAATACGAACGCGTTCATGAACGATCGTTCATTGAACGTGTTCAGGTACATCACTGCAGGTACACAGAGACAGGTTCACAGGAGACAGGATAAGGGAAACAAGGTCAACATGGGTAACGACCCGACAGGGGAGTAACAGGGAAGCACATCATATATAGGGAGACTAATTAACAACGAGACACACCTGGGCGAAGACACAAGCTGACAAACAAGGTGACACCAAATACATGACAGGACTGAATAACAATACATACAAATACAAGAGACAACACACTAGACCAGACCAGGAAACAGATTGGGCAACATGAACAACATGACAGAGAATACATTGAACATTAAATACATATTGATAATACAAACATGAATTGACACCAATAGTGGCAGTAGCGGGAAAAGTCCACTAGAGGGCGGCACATGCTTGGGGATGGGAGCAGGATGAGCAGGGAGCTGTCCACGAGAGGCTGAGGGAAAGATGGGTGCCGGGAAGGGTCTCTGAATTGGCGGGGGGACGTGGCCAGGCTGAACAGGCGGATTGTGACAGTACACCCCCCTCAAAGAACGGCTTCCAGACATAACATCAAACACGGACAAGGCGGGGGGCCGGGATCCAGGGAAGTTGAGGTTGAACACAGGGAGAGCCTGGGGGAAGAGGTCAGCGGGAATGGGAGCGAGGACAGGGGGCAGACGAGGGGAGCGGGGAGGACTGGACAGGGGGATGGAGGCAACAGTCCAGGAGTTGGACCTGGGACCGGAGTCTCCACGGCAGTGGGACCCGGCATTGGTCCCCAGGCAGGAGCCTCCCCAGACTCAGAACCAGGCCTAGACCTGGGCGTAGACCCCGACGTAGCCAGTTCAAGAGACGACTGGCCTGCTGTGTGTCGCTGCCGAAGTCGACCCGACGTGGAAGCAGGCCCGGGTGACGCGGCAGGACCAGGACGCTCCTCCTGAGTTGACTCGGCGTAGTAGGCCTCCCAAGGACGCTCCTCCTGAGTTGACTCTGCGTAGTAGGCCTCCCACTAGGGCGGTGAAGGGGACCTGTGGGGGCTGTGACGTCGGGAGCCCCGCCTCGTCCTGGGGGCTCCACGGAGGGCCGCACCGGTACCCTCCTAGATGGCGACGCCTGGTCTCCGGGAAACGCTCCCTGGAGCTCCATGTCAGCAGAGAAGGCAGTGCTGGCTGACATGAATTGACACCAATAGTGGCAGTAGCGGGAAAAGTCCACTAGAGGGAGGCACAGGCTTGGGGATGGGAGCAGGATGAGCAGGGAGCTGTCCACAAGAGGCTGAGGGAAAGAGGGGTGCCGGGAAGGGTCTCTGAATTGGCGGGGGGACGTGGCCACTGGCCAGGCTGAACAGGCGGATTGTGACAGTACTGTACTTGTGCTGTATGATGTCCAGTGATGCCGGTAACGCGTTACTAAGTAACGCGTTATTGTAATCTGATTACTTTCCCCCGAAAATAGTAATCTAACGCGTTAATCTTTAAAAGCCAGTAATCTGATTGCAGTTACTTGTCCAAGTGGCTGTGCATTACTATTTCGTTACTATCTCATCATAAATTCATAATGCAGGCGGAATGCAGTATTTTATTTCGTTTTCGACAGTCAAAAATACATTTTGAGCTGTTTTTCTTTTGGGAGTGACGTAGTGTGGCAGTGAAAGGGTTACACAAGAATGTGTCCCGCGGGCCGCGGCGTGACTGGACACTCTGTCTGTGAGTGACTCTGCTTTGGTACAATCACATTCCCCATCCACAGTCTGCGAATCAGAGGCAGAGTAGGGCGGGTCTTCACAGCACGTCATGTGACATATGCGCCAATCGTGTGACAGCAGGGCTCCGTCGTCGGAGAATTCCACCCCAAAACGCTTGGCAAAATTAAAAGTGAGTTTCTGTTCAGACTTCCATCCCAAAACGCTCGTCAGTCACTACTTCACGTTCATATGCGGAGGAAACAAAATACTGTCTACCGCTAAAAACAGCACATCCAATTGCATTGAAAGCATCTGGAATCACAACACTAGCCGACGCTTCGACTAGTAGGTACAGGAGGACTCGGAGGCCAGCCAAACAGCAAAAGAGAGAGATTGTTTCTTTCCCTTTTGATTAATGTATATTTGATGGTGGCAGAGCAAAAGCTCTTATTTGCCAGATTTACAGTTAATTTACATGTTAAAGAGAGACTGATTGTATGTTTATAGAGAGACATTTATAAAAACAATTTAATAGTTACAGTTGATATAATTGAATAGTTCAGCCTGCATTTGTTAGATGTGAATGGATACACTGGTTTTGTAAAACCACTGGCTGGCTGCTCTAATGCTGTGAGCATCATAGACTGTTGCTTTACCATACTTGATGGTACAGAAGCTGAAGCACTAGTTTAACAATTTACGTTATGTGCAGAGAAACAAGTTAAAAACAATTTATGCACTTTCAATAAAGCGTTTAAAAAAAACGGTTGGGGGAACGACGACGACTTCGTAACCTAGTTACTTTCAAAGTAACTAAGTTACTCTGATAATCAAGTAATCAGTAAAGTAACTTGGATTACTTTTTAAAGGAGTAATCAATAATCAGTAATCGGATTACTTTTACAAGTAATCTGTGGCATCACTGATGATGTCAATGACATTTTAATCTAATCAACTCTAATACACACAAACACACACACACACCCACATACACACACACACACACACACACACACACACACACACACACACACACACACACACACACACACACACACACACACACACACACACACACACACACACACACACATGTACATACATTGGTCTGGAGGATATTATCAAACACTCAAACACATACTACACACAGC
>NC_140183.1:68333780-68421280 GCF_963971535.1 Notolepis coatsorum
TTGAAGGTAGAACTCAGAGAGTAAGGGCAAATGGTGAGCTATCCTCTGCCCTTAGCTGTGGTTTTGGTGTCCCCCAAGGATCTATATTGGGACCGCTGTTGTTTAGTTTATACATTAATGATCTTCCAGCTGTATGCAATAAGTCTGACATCCAGATGTATGCAGGTGATACAGTCATTTATGTCCATGCAGAAACCAAGCAGCAAGCTGCAAACAAGTTAACAGCGGTGTTGACATCGGTCACTGAATGGTTGACTAACTCATGTCTGCATTTAAACACCAAAAAGACTGTTTGCATGTTTTTTACAAAGAGGCTGATGAATACTGTCTCACCTGATGTCTATGTCAGAGGAGAAAGGTTGACAGTTGTATCCGAATATAGATACCTTGGGATAAAAATGGACTCCAATCTTACATTTAAAAAACAAATTAAATCGGTAGTAAACAATGCAAAGTTTCACTTATCAAACTTCCGTCACATCAGAAACTCTCTGTCAACAAAAGCAGCAGCACTGTATTTTAATGCCATTATTATGTCACACTTAACATACTGTCTGACTAGCTGGACACAAGCCTCCTGTACAACATTACGATCTGTACAGGTAGTTTACCATCAGGCTGTGAAAGTTCTGGACAGGAAAACAAACAGCCACCACCATTGTTATAGCATAGCAAACCAGAACCTACTGAGCTGGGACAATCTTGTCAAATTCAAAGATGCCTGCCTTACCTATAAAATCCTACATGGCTTGGCTCCTCCCCCCCTCTGTACTTTCATAAAACAGAAAGCATCTGCTGATAGATATACCAGGTCTGTAGTCAGAGGGGACTGTGTAGTCCCAAACAGGAGGTCTGCTTTTAGTCAGACAGCCTTTTCCGTGAGAGCAGCCCACACCTGGAACAGTCTGCCAACACGGCTCAGGGAGTATCAAAGTTACATCTCATTTAAAACTAACTTAAAATCATGGTTGAGAGATGTCAAGTGTGCGACCATTTTAACTGAGGGGTTGTATTTTAATGTATTTATTTGTATGTATTTTAGTGTATTGTAACCTATACTGATTCCTACTGTGTTTTAATTATTGTACTATGTTTTTTAACTGTGGGGTTGTATTTTAATGTATTTATTTGTATGTATTTTAGTGTATTGTAACCTATACTGATTCCTACTGTGTTTTAATTATTGTACTATGTTTTAATTATTGTTGTGCTCATGTCACCTGCCCCAGAGACTACATTTGAAAATTAGCCAACTTGGCTAAACTGGCATATTTACAGTCAAATGTTCCTTTATATGCACTGTCTCTGTATTTTAAACCAATAAATACAAAATACAAATACAATTGTCCTACCCGGCCAAAAGACTAGGCTTGCTGGGACCCCGGGAGATCCTGGTCAGCCGTTTTTCCTGTTCCCACACCCATGCACCACCTAACCATCTGACGAGCGTCACCCTGGCCTGGGCGGACCAGCGGGTGACGGTGGGTGCATTCATTGACTCGGGGGCTGATTGGCTGGGAGCTTCCTGGATTTTGAGTTTGCCACCCAGGCCAACATTCCACTTGAGAACTTCGAGAGGCCCTTGGAGGTATTCGCGTTGGATCAGCACCGCCTAGCCGACATCACTCAATGCACCTGTCCTGTCCTCCTCACCATTGCTGGTAATCACGTTGAGAGACTCCAGTTCTTTATTACCAGATCCCCTCTAGTCCCAGTAGTTCTGGGTCGTCCCTGGCTCACGCTGCATGAGCCCCACATCGCCTGGTCCTCCAGCACCATCATGGGGTGGAGCCCCTCCTGTCATGCCCAGTATCTTCAGGCGGCGTCCAGTCTGTCGCCCCGGAGTTCCCCTAGTGTGCCGCCCCCAGACCTCTCAACTATCCCCCCTGAGTACCACGACCTCGGGGAGGTGTTCAGCAAGTCCCGGGCTCAGGCCCTTCCTCCTCATCGGCCTTACGACTGTGCAATCGACCTCCGCTCTGGGGCTCCCCTTCCCGGCAGCCGCCTTTAGAGTCTGACCGTCCCTGAGAAGGCAGCGATGGAGGAGTACATCTCTGAGTCCTTGACAGCTGGCTTCATTCGGCCCTCGTCCTCCCCGGTGGCGGCCGGCTTCTTTTTTGTTGGGAAGAAGGACGGAGGTCTCCGGCCCTGCATTGACTATCGCCAACTCAACGAGATCACCATCAAGAACAAGTATCCTCTTCCTCTCATGAACTCCACCTTTGAGCCCCTCACCCCGGCTACCGTCTTCACTAAACTGGACCTCCGGAGTGCTTACCATCTGGTCCGTATCCGAGAGGGCGACGAGTGGAAGACCGCCTTCAAGACTCCCAGGGGTCATTATGAGTATCTGGTAATGCCGTTCGGCCTCACCAACGCTCCGGCGGTATTCCAGGTGCTCATGAAGGACGTCCTCCGTGACATGCTTGAGGAGTTTGTGGTGGTCTACCTTGACGACATCCTCATCTTCTCCAAGACTCTCGAGGAACATGTCCATCATGTCCGCCGAGTACTTGATCGCCTTCTCCACAACCGGCTCTTCGTTAAGGCAGAGAAGTGCCGTTTCCACTCCAACTCCGTCGATTACCTTGGCTTCATCGTGGAGTGGCCAGACCCGAGCCGACCCCCGCAAGATCCAGGCTGTGGAGGAGTGGCCGGAGCCCTCTTCTCAGAAAAGAGCTACAAAGCTTCCTTGGTTTTGCAAACTTTTACCGGAGGTTCATCCGGAACTACAGCCAAGTGGCGGAACCGCTTACCAAGCTGACCTCTCCCTCCCTGCCATTTGATTGGTCTCCAGCGGCCTGCGCTGCGTTCCGTTCCCTCAAGAACAGATTCACCACCGCCCCGGTCTTGCTCCACCCAGACCCCAAGAAGCAGTTCATTGTGGAGGTGGACGCCTCGGATACTGGACTAGGGGCTATCCTGTCTCAGCGGTCGGTGACGGACCAGAAGGTGCATCCGTGCGCCTTCTACTCTCGTCGTTTCCTTCCTGCTGAGAGGAACTATGACATTGGAAATCGGGAGCTGCTGGCAATAGTGGCTGCCTTGGAGGAGTGGCGTCATTGGCTGGAGGGGGCCGAGGAACCGTTCACCATTTGGACAGACCATAAAAACTTGACCTACATCCGCAAATCCAAGCGCCTCAACGGCCGGCAAGCAAGGTGGGCCAGTTTCCTCAGTCGGTTCGACTTCTCTTTGACCTTTCGCCCTGGGTCCCGCAACACGAAGGCCACTGAGGATCCGACTCCCATCCTCCCTGAGGTCAGTTCAAGTTTCAAGTTTCTTTAATAGTTGTCATACAGAAGTACAGAATACTTTTATACAAAATGATTCTTACTGTTATGCTCCAGAGACTGTGCAAGACAAGATAAGTATGAAATAAAATAACATAGTATAGCATGTAAATTAGAAGTAAAAAAATTAGGTCACAGTGTTCAGTATAGACATATGTACAATGTTCGATGCAGAATAGACGTAACTGAGTTACCATATAATATACAATACTATGCAGTGTACTAATATACAATACTATATAGTGCAAGGCAGAAATGGGATGAGGTGCAATTTAGGTACAATTTACAGTATGTGTACTAGATGTAGTGCAAATCCTTTATCAATAAATATAAAGTGTGTTTGTGTGATCTAAAGTGTGGAGAGTGGGTGCTGCAGTGTGTTGTTTGTTTAAGTGAGTGTGTGCGTGTGGGTGTGTGTGCTGTGTGCATTTGATGGTTGTTGCATAGTGTTTATTGTTCGTTTAGCAGCCTGATGGCCTGGGGACAGGGTGGTGGGAGTAGTCACCTGGGGCATCGAGACCGTGGTCAAGGGTGCCTTACGTTTCCATCCCGCTCCAAGCAACGTACCTTATCGTCGCCTCTTCGTCCCCGACTCAGTCTGGTCCCGGGTTCTCCAATGGGGCCATACCAGCCGGTTTGCCTGCCACCCCGGTGTCCACCGCACCTTCTCCTTCCTGGCTCGTCGGTTCTGGTGGCCCACCATGAGGAACGACGTCAGGGAGTTCGTACTGGCCTGCACGGTCTGCGCCCGCATCAAGGCCTCTCACCTGACACCCTCCGGTCTACTACAGCCACTTCCCATCCCGAGCCGCCCTTGGTCGCATGTGGTGTTGGACTTTGTCACTGGCCTTCCACCTTCCCAGGGAAACACAGTCCTTCTGACAGTGGTGGATCGTTTCAGCAAGAGGGCCTCGTGGCCCTTCCCAAGCTCCCATCGGCTTCTGAGACAGCGGACTCCTGACGAGCCACGTGTTCTGCCTCCATGGTTTTCCCCAGGACGTCGTCTCGGACCGGGGGCCCCAGTTCACTTCCCAGGTATGGCAAGCCTTTTGTAAGGGATTGGGGGCCACTGTTAGTCTTTCGTCTGGTTACCATCCACAGACTAATGGGCAGACTGAGAGAATGAACCAGAGCGTGGAGTCTGGTCTTGTGTGTTGCCGCCAAGAGGCCTGCTTCCTGGAGCCGGTTCCTCCCCTGGGTCAAGTACGCCATCAACTCCCTGGTCAGCTCCGCCACCGGCCTCTCGCCGTTCGAGGTATCTCTGGGCTACAGAGCCCCTCTTTTCTCTGCACAGGAGTCGGAAGTGGCAGTTCCCTCCGTGCAGGTTCATCTCGACCGGTGTCGTCGTGTGTGGGAGATCACCAGGACTGCGCTGCTCCAGGCATCGGAGCGTGCCAGTCGGGGAGCTAACCGACAACGGATCCCTGCACCGACTTACCAACCTGGGCAGAGGGTATGGTTGTCCTCCAAGAAGCTTAACCCCCGGTTCGTCGGGCCTTTCGAGATCCGGAAGGTGCTCAGTCCCACAGCGGTGAGTCTCAAGCTTCCAGCATCCATGCGCATTCATCCTGTATTTCATGTTTCCCGAGTGAAGCCTGTCTCTCTCAGTCCCCTGATGCCTCCTGCCCCAGATCCGCTTCCTCCCGAGATGGTGGATGGACACCCCCAGTGGAAGGTCCGCCAGCTCATGGACATCCGACGCCGAGGACGGGGGTTCCAGTATCTGGTGGACTGGGAGGGATACGGTCCTGAGGAACGGAGCTGAGTCTCCCGCCAGCTCATCATGGATCACGCCCTGGTCACCGACTTCCATCATTCCCATCCGGAGAAGCCGAGGCCGGGCAGGTCGCCGGGTGGCTCCCATGGAGGGTGGGGTACTGTGAGGGCTGGCCCAGTACTGCACGCGTCCAGGTACCAATTACCATCACGCACCTGAAAGGAGTTTCCAATCAGCTCGATGGGAGCCCTTTTATACACGGGTTTCTGAGCATTCAGTGTCGGGTCGTTTTGGTCACCACCACCTACTGCTTGTACCTCTTGTGTTGTTTTTCCAGTAAGCCCTTGGAAGTCACCGCTGTTACCCCTCTCTGCCTCCGTGGACCCGTGCCTCGTATCTCACTTTGCCATTGGTGAGTTTTTGGAAGTATATTTTTGATGCTCTGATTTCCTCATTTTTTCCTGGACTCAAGACCTTTATTCTGTTTTTTGTGTGTTCTGTAAACACTGAAGAAGTGTCGCTTTGTTTTGGTACTGGACTCTGCTTTATTACTGGACTGCCTCGTAATCCCTACATTCGTTTATTGACATTCTCCGTTTCTCTGTTCCTCCCCGAGTGGATATACAATAAGCTGCAGAGCCGCAGAGCCGCTGAGCCACAGAGCCAACTCTGCTCTGGGCAGAGCCGCAGAGCTTACTCTGCTAAAGGACATTCCCCCTGAATGCTTTACGTTGTTTTTTGCTCATTTCTGTTTGTAAATAAATACGCCCATAGTTTTTGGCTAACTCTGAACTACCTGTCTGTGTCGTGCTGTTGGGGTTGTTTACAAACCATAACAATTGCACCGCAAAGCAGAAAATGCATTGCAGCTAAAGACAGTAGCTAAATAGTTAGCTGCACTTCTTTCTCAAACCGAATTAATCACTCTAGTTTCCAGAGCTGATGTGATAGTAACATGGTTGTGGTGTGAATTACCTCTAAATTAAAGTATTTTTGAATTACACAACAGTAATAAGGATGGCAAGTGTATGATGGCATGTACAATAATGCTTAGTATCTACAGATATGTAAACATACTTGCATATAATCCTCTTACATATCTGTAGATACTTAATTTGTACATATTACATATCCCTTACCTACTCTTACTAGTTACGCTGCTGGCCAGTATGACTACTACCATAGTGTCTTTATACCTGTATCACTGTACATAATAATACTATATCTATATCTGTACATATCCCTTACCTACTCTTACTAGTTACGCTGCTGGCCAGTATGACTACTACCATAGTGTCTTTATACCTGTATCACTGTACATAATAATACTATATCTATATCTGTACATATCCCTTACCTACTCTTATACAACGGCATGCAAATTTCTCGATTCTGATTGGCCCTTTACACGTCTTTATTGGCAACAATCCACGGTCCTGGGCTCAGGACCCGCCCACAACCGAATCACATAATCACTCCGCCGGCTCACTCCGGGAGAATGTTGATAGCGCCAGAATGTTGATAGCGCCATAAGCCCATAACGAATAAATATGAAGCGATTCTGTCAAGGGGAATATGTTAGTCCTTTAAACAATGTTGGATGATGTAATTGATGGGTCTTGAGTCAATCTAGAACAAAAGAAAAATCGCGGATTGATTGATAGATTAATTGATTGATTTAAATTTCTACTTCCTTCCCACTGACTGCAGCGTTCACTCTCACACTGTCCGACGCTGGCGTACCCACAAACACACACACACACACACACACACACACACACACACACACACACACACACACACGCACACACACGCACACACACGCACACACACACACACACACACACTCCTGTCTGCAACAGCGGGGGAGTCAGACTGAGAGAGAAGCAGCGCTGTTTTAAGTGAGCATGGTCTATTGAATTGATTGATTGGTTGATTGCTAATTTTATTACTGTACCCCTGGTTTCCAACTGGTTAAGTTTAGGCTAAAAGAAATAAATAAAAAAATAGGGCGAAGAAAACGTTTTTTTTCCTATAGGGCAAAGAAAACCTTTTAATTTGTTTTACCTACTTTATATAGAAGCATCTAAGAATGAAGTTCTATGGAAAGTAGGTCTGCATTCCCTTAACAATTGTGTGTATTGAGCCGTACTGTATTGTACCCATTCTGCATCTGGTAATAAAATTTTCAATCAATCATTCCAATAATACACAGTTGGATGTGTTAGTTGGTTGGATGCACTTCAAGCTGCTTCCACATGAGGCAACTTCTCTCAATCATTCCAATAATACACAGTTGGATGTGTTAGTTTGGTTGGATGCACTTCAAGCTGCTTCCACATGGAGGCAACTTGTCTTTTTTGTAGTTGTGGGAACTACTTTTTCTGGCGGATGTTTTTTTCAATAAATCTTCGATTAATGTGTGTTTATTGTATAGAAATAAGGTTGGATGAATCTGGCAGTTGTATAAAAGCTTTACACCACTTGCAGTCGTGATTTGTGACCAATAAACCATGCCTAGGGGGGTCTAACGACCACCCCTAGGCATGGTTTATTGGTCACAAACCACTCCTGCGCGTGATGTAATGCTTAAGTACTAGTTACGCTGCTGGCCAGTATGACTACTACCATAGTGTCTTTATACCTGTATCACTGTACATAATAATATCAGAAGTATTGAATGACAACAGTAATAAGGATGGAAAGTGTATGATGGCATGTACAATAATGCTTAGTATCTACAGATATGTAAGAGGATTATATGCAGGCGTATACATACCTGCACATAATCCTCTTACATATCTGTAGATACTATATCTGTATACATCCCTTACCTACTCTTACTAGTTACGCTGCTGGCCAGTATGACTACTACCAGTCTACTAGTGTCTTAATTAATTTTCTTTTTGCAGGCACGATGACTTCACCCTATCTGTACACAGTCATTACAAAGGAGGCACCACACTTACGGCTCTGATCGGTGTACCTCGGACATTTACATTTAGTCATTTAGCTGACGCTTTTATCCAAAGCGACTTACAAGTTATGTATGACAAGTCATCAGGAAGGGCACAACTCTATCAGCTGAGTAACAATGTTCATCAAAGTGTTGAGTGCTAGTGTAGGTTCGTTTATTAGGACAAGTCAAATGTACTTCTATGTGCAAGACATTGTACCTAAAAGAATGCAGCATTCTTTATGTGTGATTCTCAAAATAGACTGATTCTTTATGAAAATCTAATCCTTTCACATCTCGTTTTTGCATACAGGGACCTGCTATGAGTAGCATTCAACATCCCACTGTTGCTATCCCTGCTCCAGAATCCCTGCTCCAGAATGAAGAAAGGCACTGTGAAATATATGAAGAGGGCGGCCAGTTCTCACAAGTTTTGTTCAGTCCCTCTTTGCTCTACCTCAGCTTCATTCTGTTCTATGAGTTTTCATAAGTTCCCAGCTGATGCTGATGTTAGAGCAAAGTGGCTTGTCAACATAAGAAGGGATGACTTCCCTGTCATTTCTAATAGCAGGGTGTGTAGCATTGATTGATTGATTGATTGAAAAGTTTATTAACAGATTGCAGAATGGGTACAGTACAGTACAGCTCAATACATACAATTGTTAAGGGGATGCAGACCAGAGAAAGACTTTCGACTTGTTTACATCAGGGTCCCCCATTTTCAATTCATCATAACATATATGACATACATGACATACAGATAGACAGTACTGCTACATCTATACATTTATGACATATCAGATTTGCAAATACAGTACTGTTTGTGATACAAAAGTGTCCAGAAAAGGAGTGTATATACATTTGGCATAGAAACTGTACATTGGAGGAGGTTGGTTGGGTGGGGTGGGGTTGGGTGAGGGCTGTACATTGGAGTTGGGGGGGGGGGGGGGGGGGTTGGGAAGGGGACACACACACATTTTACACTGTACATTGGAATATTGACAAAGCCTTACTTGGTCATTTACTGTACAGCTAGGTTAGGACATTTGTAGGGGCCAGTTTCGAATTGCAGTCTCACGTAGGTGTTTTTTGAGAGTGTTTTTGAAGGTGGGTAGTGATTCACATTCCTTTACAGCTTTAGGCAGGGCGTTCCACATTGATGTGGCATAATTGCGAAACGTGTTTAGTCCCTTGTTTGATCCGAATCTGGGTTTTACATGATTTGTGGAGCTCCCTCTGGTGTTGTGATCGTGGTATTCACTGACCTTTGGGAAGTATTTTGACATGTACATGGGTACCTTGGTCGCGTAGTGTATCTTGTAGACCAGGCCCATTGCAAGTTGCTGTACTCTGTCGTCTACTCTAAGCCATCCTAGGTTGTCAAAGTGGGCAGGGGTGAGGTGGGTTCTAGGAGTCAGGTCAAGTAGTAGTCTGACTAGCTTGTTTTGAGATGTTTGTAATTTGTTTTTTAGTGCCTTTGAGGTGCTTTGGTACCATGAGGTGCAAGCATAGTCGTAGTACCCTTGAATGAGTGCTCCTGCTAGAGTCTTCAGGGTATTCTTGTTTACCAGAGCGGAGATCCGGTACAAGAATCGCGTTCGTTGGTTGACTTTTTTTATTACATTGGATGCCATTTTGTCACAGGAAAGATTAGCCTCTAGGATGGAACCCAGGTAGGTAATTTCATCTTTCCTTGTGATAATATTGTCACCCACTGTAACCGAGAAGCCGTCGGTCTTGCTGAGTTTGTTATTTGAACCGAAGAGAATGGACTCTGTTTTGCCCATGTGTAATGATAGTTTGTTGTCGGCGAGCCATATGCAGATTTTGCCTAGTTCCGAGCTGAGGGCTTTTTCAACCTGTAACTTGTTCTTGTCAGAGACCAGCAGGGCTGAGTCGTCCGCAAACAGGAACAAGTTGCAGTCACAAGCTGACGACATGTCATTTGCATAAATTAGGAATAGTAGCGGTCCTAGTATGCTTCCTTGTGGAACACCACAGCTCACTGTGAGGGGGGGGGATAGTGTACCGTTTACTTCCACCATCTGTTCCCTCCCCTCCAGGTAGGATTGTATCCAGCTCACTGATAAACTATCAAAACCAATTGCTTTTAGCTTGTCAATCAGAATGGTGTGATTGACAGTGTCGAAGGCCTTTTGTAGGTCCAGCATGACCATGCCGCAGTATTTGCCCGCGTCCACCTCTTGTTTGATGTGGTCGTTCAAGTAGAGAAGGCATGTGTCAGTGGAGTGGGATGTTCTGAAGCCAGATTGGAATTCGTAGATTAGATTTTTTTCCGCGAGGTACTTTTCGATCTGTTCGTATACTATTTTTTCCATGACTTTCGAGATGGATGTAAGGATAGAAACAGGGCGGTAGTTACCCGGGTCTAATTTGCTGCCCTTTTTGTGCAGGGGTGTTACTCTCGCAATTTTGAAGTCCTTGGGGACGTGTCCCTGTTTTATGGAGAGGTTTATTATGTGTGTGATGACTGGGGTGATGGCTGCTGCTGAGTCTCTGAGGAATTTGGAGGGGATGTTGTCATGGCCAGTGGCCTTGTTTGGTTGGAGGGCGCTCAGTTTTTTGAGTACCTCATCTGTAGTTACTATTTCCAGTTTGAAGTCGTCTTTGTGGACGCCTAGGTTCTTGTAGTATGCTACTATGTGTTCTACCCCATACTGCCCTGAGTGGGAGGGTAGTTTGTTTACCAGTGTTGTGGCTATGTTTGTGAAGAAAGTGTTTAAGTAATTGGCTACATCCAGCTTGTCTGTGATGAGCGTGTTGTCCGTCTTTATGTTTATGTTTGAGAACCTGGTTTTGAGTTTTTTACTGCAGCCTAGTTGATTGTTGAGTAATTTCCAAAGTTCACGTGGTTTATTTTTGTTTTCCTCGGTTTGTCATTGATGACATTTTTTTTAGCAGTTTTGATCATGGAGTTCCTCACTGAAGACATGATTAAAACTCCTGATGGACGTCATCATCTCACAAAGGGAGCATTGCCTGTGCTTTTCTAATGGAATGGCTATCAAGTCGGCCAATGTGTGAGTGTTTGGGGGAGGAGAGAAAGACCAGTGGCTAACTGCACCGATCAGACTGACAATGACAGGGATGGGGGTGCTGGAGGTAATTGGTCTGATTAACGTCTAAACTTAACACCAGAAATTACCCCCCAAGACTCAAGACCTTTATTCTGTTTTTTGTGTGTTCTGTAAACACTGAAGAAGTGTCGCTTTGTTTTGGTACTGGACTCTGCTTTATTACTGGACTGCCTCGTAATCCCTACATTCGTTTATTGACATTCTCCGTTTCTCTGTTCCTCCCCGAGTGGATATACAATAAGCTGCAGAGCCGCAGAGCCGCTGAGCCACAGAGCCAACTCTGCTCTGGGCAGAGCCGCAGAGCTTACTCTGCTAAAGGACATTCCCCCTGAATGCTTTACGTTGTTTTTTGCTCATTTCTGTTTGTAAATAAATACGCCCATAGTTTTTGGCTAACTCTGAACTACCTGTCTGTGTCGTGCTGTTGGGGTTGTTTACAAACCATAACAATTGCACCGCAAAGCAGAAAATGCATTGCAGCTAAAGACAGTAGCTAAATAGTTAGCTGCACTTCTTTCTCAAACCGAATTAATCACTCTAGTTTCCAGAGCTGATGTGATAGTAACATGGTTGTGGTGTGAATTACCTCTAAATTAAAGTATTTTTGAATTACACAACAGTAATAAGGATGGCAAGTGTATGATGGCATGTACAATAATGCTTAGTATCTACAGATATGTAAACATACTTGCATATAATCCTCTTACATATCTGTAGATACTTAATTTGTACATATTACATATCCCTTACCTACTCTTACTAGTTACGCTGCTGGCCAGTATGACTACTACCATAGTGTCTTTATACCTGTATCACTGTACATAATAATACTATATCTATATCTGTACATATCCCTTACCTACTCTTACTAGTTACGCTGCTGGCCAGTATGACTACTACCATAGTGTCTTTATACCTGTATCACTGTACATAATAATACTATATCTATATCTGTACATATCCCTTACCTACTCTTATACAACGGCATGCAAATTTCTCGATTCTGATTGGCCCTTTACACGTCTTTATTGGCAACAATCCACGGTCCTGGGCTCAGGACCCGCCCACAACCGAATCACATAATGACTCCGCCGGCTCACTCCGGGAGAATGTTGATAGCGCCAGAATGTTGATAGCGCCATAAGCCCATAACGAATAAATATGAAGCGATTCTGTCAAGGGGAATATGTTAGTCCTTTAAACAATGTTGGATGATGTAATTGATGGGTCTTGAGTCAATCTAGAACAAAAGAAAAATCGCGGATTGATTGATAGATTAATTGATTGATTTAAATTTCTACTTCCTTCCCACTGACTGCAGCGTTCACTCTCACACTGTCCGACGCTGGCGTACCCACAAACACACACACACACACACACACACACACACACACACACACACACACACACACACACGCACACACACGCACACACACGCACACACACACACACACACACACTCCTGTCTGCAACAGCGGGGGAGTCAGACTGAGAGAGAAGCAGCGCTGTTTTAAGTGAGCATGGTCTATTGAATTGATTGATTGGTTGATTGCTAATTTTATTACTGTACCCCTGGTTTCCAACTGGTTAAGTTTAGGCTAAAAGAAATAAATAAAAAAATAGGGCGAAGAAAACGTTTTTTTTCCTATAGGGCAAAGAAAACCTTTTAATTTGTTTTACCTACTTTATATAGAAGCATCTAAGAATGAAGTTCTATGGAAAGTAGGTCTGCATTCCCTTAACAATTGTGTGTATTGAGCCGTACTGTATTGTACCCATTCTGCATCTGGTAATAAAATTTTCAATCAATCATTCCAATAATACACAGTTGGATGTGTTAGTTGGTTGGATGCACTTCAAGCTGCTTCCACATGAGGCAACTTCTCTCAATCATTCCAATAATACACAGTTGGATGTGTTAGTTTGGTTGGATGCACTTCAAGCTGCTTCCACATGGAGGCAACTTGTCTTTTTTGTAGTTGTGGGAACTACTTTTTCTGGCGGATGTTTTTTTCAATAAATCTTCGATTAATGTGTGTTTATTGTATAGAAATAAGGTTGGATGAATCTGGCAGTTGTATAAAAGCTTTACACCACTTGCAGTCGTGATTTGTGACCAATAAACCATGCCTAGGGGGGTCTAACGACCACCCCTAGGCATGGTTTATTGGTCACAAACCACTCCTGCGCGTGATGTAATGCTTAAGTACTAGTTACGCTGCTGGCCAGTATGACTACTACCATAGTGTCTTTATACCTGTATCACTGTACATAATAATATCAGAAGTATTGAATGACAACAGTAATAAGGATGGAAAGTGTATGATGGCATGTACAATAATGCTTAGTATCTACAGATATGTAAGAGGATTATATGCAGGCGTATACATACCTGCACATAATCCTCTTACATATCTGTAGATACTATATCTGTATACATCCCTTACCTACTCTTACTAGTTACGCTGCTGGCCAGTATGACTACTACCAGTCTACTAGTGTCTTAATTAATTTTCTTTTTGCAGGCACGATGACTTCACCCTATCTGTACACAGTCATTACAAAGGAGGCACCACACTTACGGCTCTGATCGGTGTACCTCGGACATTTACATTTAGTCATTTAGCTGACGCTTTTATCCAAAGCGACTTACAAGTTATGTATGACAAGTCATCAGGAAGGGCACAACTCTATCAGCTGAGTAACAATGTTCATCAAAGTGTTGAGTGCTAGTGTAGGTTCGTTTATTAGGACAAGTCAAATGTACTTCTATGTGCAAGACATTGTACCTAAAAGAATGCAGCATTCTTTATGTGTGATTCTCAAAATAGACTGATTCTTTATGAAAATCTAATCCTTTCACATCTCGTTTTTGCATACAGGGACCTGCTATGAGTAGCATTCAACATCCCACTGTTGCTATCCCTGCTCCAGAATCCCTGCTCCAGAATGAAGAAAGGCACTGTGAAATATATGAAGAGGGCGGCCAGTTCTCACAAGTTTTGTTCAGTCCCTCTTTGCTCTACCTCAGCTTCATTCTGTTCTATGAGTTTTCATAAGTTCCCAGCTGATGCTGATGTTAGAGCAAAGTGGCTTGTCAACATAAGAAGGGATGACTTCCCTGTCATTTCTAATAGCAGGGTGTGTAGCATTGATTGATTGATTGATTGAAAAGTTTATTAACAGATTGCAGAATGGGTACAGTACAGTACAGCTCAATACATACAATTGTTAAGGGGATGCAGACCAGAGAAAGACTTTCGACTTGTTTACATCAGGGTCCCCCATTTTCAATTCATCATAACATATATGACATACATGACATACAGATAGACAGTACTGCTACATCTATACATTTATGACATATCAGATTTGCAAATACAGTACTGTTTGTGATACAAAAGTGTCCAGAAAAGGAGTGTATATACATTTGGCATAGAAACTGTACATTGGAGGAGGTTGGTTGGGTGGGGTGGGGTTGGGTGAGGGCTGTACATTGGAGTTGGGGGGGGGGGGGGGGGGGGGGGGGGTTGGGAAGGGGACACACACACATTTTACACTGTACATTGGAATATTGACAAAGCCTTACTTGGTCATTTACTGTACAGCTAGGTTAGGACATTTGTAGGGGCCAGTTTCGAATTGCAGTCTCACGTAGGTGTTTTTTGAGAGTGTTTTTGAAGGTGGGTAGTGATTCACATTCCTTTACAGCTTTAGGCAGGGCGTTCCACATTGATGTGGCATAATTGCGAAACGTGTTTAGTCCCTTGTTTGATCCGAATCTGGGTTTTACATGATTTGTGGAGCTCCCTCTGGTGTTGTGATCGTGGTATTCACTGACCTTTGGGAAGTATTTTGACATGTACATGGGTACCTTGGTCGCGTAGTGTATCTTGTAGACCAGGCCCATTGCAAGTTGCTGTACTCTGTCGTCTACTCTAAGCCATCCTAGGTTGTCAAAGTGGGCAGGGGTGAGGTGGGTTCTAGGAGTCAGGTCAAGTAGTAGTCTGACTAGCTTGTTTTGAGATGTTTGTAATTTGTTTTTTAGTGCCTTTGAGGTGCTTTGGTACCATGAGGTGCAAGCATAGTCGTAGTACCCTTGAATGAGTGCTCCTGCTAGAGTCTTCAGGGTATTCTTGTTTACCAGAGCGGAGATCCGGTACAAGAATCGCGTTCGTTGGTTGACTTTTTTTATTACATTGGATGCCATTTTGTCACAGGAAAGATTAGCCTCTAGGATGGAACCCAGGTAGGTAATTTCATCTTTCCTTGTGATAATATTGTCACCCACTGTAACCGAGAAGCCGTCGGTCTTGCTGAGTTTGTTATTTGAACCGAAGAGAATGGACTCTGTTTTGCCCATGTGTAATGATAGTTTGTTGTCGGCGAGCCATATGCAGATTTTGCCTAGTTCCGAGCTGAGGGCTTTTTCAACCTGTAACTTGTTCTTGTCAGAGACCAGCAGGGCTGAGTCGTCCGCAAACAGGAACAAGTTGCAGTCACAAGCTGACGACATGTCATTTGCATAAATTAGGAATAGTAGCGGTCCTAGTATGCTTCCTTGTGGAACACCACAGCTCACTGTGAGGGGGGGGGATAGTGTACCGTTTACTTCCACCATCTGTTCCCTCCCCTCCAGGTAGGATTGTATCCAGCTCACTGATAAACTATCAAAACCAATTGCTTTTAGCTTGTCAATCAGAATGGTGTGATTGACAGTGTCGAAGGCCTTTTGTAGGTCCAGCATGACCATGCCGCAGTATTTGCCCGCGTCCACCTCTTGTTTGATGTGGTCGTTCAAGTAGAGAAGGCATGTGTCAGTGGAGTGGGATGTTCTGAAGCCAGATTGGAATTCGTAGATTAGATTTTTTTCCGCGAGGTACTTTTCGATCTGTTCGTATACTATTTTTTCCATGACTTTCGAGATGGATGTAAGGATAGAAACAGGGCGGTAGTTACCCGGGTCTAATTTGCTGCCCTTTTTGTGCAGGGGTGTTACTCTCGCAATTTTGAAGTCCTTGGGGACGTGTCCCTGTTTTATGGAGAGGTTTATTATGTGTGTGATGACTGGGGTGATGGCTGCTGCTGAGTCTCTGAGGAATTTGGAGGGGATGTTGTCATGGCCAGTGGCCTTGTTTGGTTGGAGGGCGCTCAGTTTTTTGAGTACCTCATCTGTAGTTACTATTTCCAGTTTGAAGTCGTCTTTGTGGACGCCTAGGTTCTTGTAGTATGCTACTATGTGTTCTACCCCATACTGCCCTGAGTGGGAGGGTAGTTTGTTTACCAGTGTTGTGGCTATGTTTGTGAAGAAAGTGTTTAAGTAATTGGCTACATCCAGCTTGTCTGTGATGAGCGTGTTGTCCGTCTTTATGTTTATGTTTGAGAACCTGGTTTTGAGTTTTTTACTGCAGCCTAGTTGATTGTTGAGTAATTTCCAAAGTTCACGTGGTTTATTTTTGTTTTCCTCGGTTTGTCATTGATGAAATTTATTTTAGCAGTTTTGATCATGGAGTTCCTCACTGAAGACATGATTAAAACTCCTGATGGACGTCATCATCTCACAAAGGGAGCATTGCCTGTGCTTTTCTAATGGAATGGCTATCAAGTCGGCCAATGTGTGAGTGTTTGGGGGAGGAGAGAAAGACCAGTGGCTAACTGCACCGATCAGACTGACAATGACAGGGATGGGGGTGCTGGAGGTAATTGGTCTGATTAACGTCTAAACTTAACACCAGAAATTACCCCCCACCCCAACTGTTTACTGTACATATATTATTTGCTACTAGTAGACAGGGCAAATCCTATAACAATTAAGTCATAATAAATTATATATAAAAATATACATTGCAGAAATAGATTCTACTGGAAAAATCACATAAGGCACACCCTTTTATCAAATTGTTATAGGATTTGCCCTGTCTATAGTGTTTTATTGCTACTAGTGCTGATGATGTCTAGGATATATTATTGTATGTCTTTCAATATCTCTATGAATTTAATACACATGACCTCAATGGAAACAAGTCCTGAGGACCTTTTTTGGGTTATCCTTATAGACCAAGTGTGTGTAGTGTACTTGTGCTGTTTGTATCTCTGTCTAATAAAGTATTCAATCAATCAATCCGCAGACCAGACTGACAATGACGGGGAGGGAGTGGGTGCAGGTGCAATGGAAGTGTGTGACCATGACTACTGCACAGCCCCTGAACCTGCCGCAGTTGACCTGGCCTTAAGTGAGAGAGATGAAATGCAAGATCAAATCCGTCAACTTACTAAGCAAGTGGAGGACTTGACAGTTAAATCTCGGTTTGGGCTACGTAGATTTGAAGGCTCAGACTCACAGATTAAAGTCTTCACAAGGTGAGTATAACTTGCACAAAGCATACCAATTTCATATGAATAACATTAGTTTGTTTATTATTAGTCACAATAAAATACAGACTACTTTACAATGAAATGCTTGTTTCTGTATGAGCCCCTGAGAGTGTGCTTCATACAGTAAAAAAAAAGAAATAAGTAAAAAAGTAAAGTAAGTAAAGGAATGTTCAATATACATACAATACAGAGTAAAATGAGTAACAGTGAGGTACAATGCAGAATTTATGATGTTGTAAATGCCATTATATGAAACCTTGCTTATAAAGCATGCCTGTGTCTTAATGTTCCTTAGATTTACCAGCTATGAGCACCTGGTGGCCTTTTGGCAACTCATAGAACCATCCACCATGCCAACATCATCCGAGTCACTCGAGCACGTAGAGCCCAGCAGAGAAATGAGGAAATAATTTTCCCATGTACTTACTCAGCAAGTTGTGTTTACTGGTTTAGTATTTTGAACAGTGAGGTATGTTTTTACTGTAGCATATATATACCACAAAAGTATGTAATCAAGATCTGGTGTAATTAAAAGTACAGCAACATGGTGTTGGGGACATTTGTTCTCTGCATTTCTCCCATCCTAACTGCTTTAGAGAGCATTGAATAGCCATAATGCAATGTAGATGGGCCAGCTGCAGTTATGATGCCAGTACCTCGGTCAAGGGAAATGGCAGGAATACGTATAGCATGCATGTATTTTTGACATCAGTAAGAGATGAGATGGCTGTGTAAATGTCTGGGAAAAAAACATTCCCAGTTGGTAACATTAGGAGATTTCTGTCCCTCTTCTGACTATTAGAAATATGTGGGAAATTAATGCTGTCTAATCTGTTTTGTACGATTTCTTACAGAGACATGCTCTTCCTCTGCTGGATGAGATGTTCCTGTACCTAATGTACATGGCCTTGGGATCCACAGAAGTTGACCTGGCAGATCGCTTTGGGATCCATCCATCGACGGCTAGCCGGATCATCACGACATGGACCCATTACCTGTACTTTCTACTTGGCTCACTGACCATCTGGATGTCTCAGGAGCAAGTTAAGGCTGCGTTGCCGAGGGATTTTAGGCAGAGCCAATACGCAGACACACAGGTAAACATAATCACTCATATACTACTGTATTCGTTGTTACATAAACTGACTTGCTACACACAAGCACTAGACCAAAATAATTATGTTTTGCCAACTGTGGCCTCTTCTTTGCTTGGTCACTACATAGAAGAGTCTATTGATAGCAAGGACCTTTATAATGGAGGTGCTATAATGGAGGTGGTGTGCCCCCTATTGTTCAAACAAAAAAACAACCTCTAGTCTAAACAATATAAATTCTAATTTATACAATACAAATCTGATGGCTGATATTACATACATTACATTCATTTGATTTTACTTGATTTGGTAGGTAGTTGTTGACTGCACAGAGCTGAGATGCCAACAGCCAGAAAGCCTGCCTCTGCAAAGTGAACTGTACTCCAACTACAAGTCTCATACCACCCTGAAGGGCCTGCTTGGGATGGCACCTCATGGAGCAGTCACCTTCATCTCAGAACTGTATTCTGGCTCCATCAGTGACAAAGAGCTGTTTAGCAGTCAGGCCTCCAAGACCTGCTGACAGAGGATATGGCTGTGATGGCACACACTAAAAACAGATTGGTCAAATTTGACCCAATTTGGGTTATTTTTGACCCAATTCATTGGTCAAAAAGCGCCCGACCACTGTGTGGGTTAATTTAACCAAATATTATTGGTTATTTCATTTGACCCATAACTTGGGTCAAATAAACGGATAGTAACGACCCATTTTAAGGGTCAAAATAACCCAACCTCCAAGTTGATTTGACCCCATATTGGGTTATACCAACGACCCATTTTAAGGGTCAAAATAACCCAACCTCCAAGTTGATTTGACCCCATATTGGGTTATACCAACGACCCATTTTAAGGGTCAAAATAACCCAACTTCCAAGTTGATTTGACCCCATATTGGGTTATACCAACGACCCATTTTATGGGTCAAAATAACCCAACTTCCAAGTTGATTTGACCCCATATTGGGTTATACCAATGACCCATTTTAAGGGTCAAAATAACCCAATTTTCAAGTTGATTTGACCCCATATTGGGTTATACAAACGACCCATTTTAAGGGTCAAAATAACCCAACCTCCTAGTTGATTTGACCCCGTATTGGGTTATACAAACGACCCATTTTAAGGGTCAAAATAGTTGCTTTGACTGAATCTTGGGTTACATCAAAAGGGTCAAATAGACCCTATTCACAGCAGCCATCTTGTGAGCCAGATTGACAACGATTGACCAACAGATGGACACAGCAACATGATTAGTTACACATCTGTCAGTCTGGTTCACAGGATGTAGGTTTACCCTGCTGTGTCAAGATGGCTGCTGTGAAAAGGGCCTATTAACACAACTGCTATAGTTAGTACACTACATTAGGTTGGCACAGATACTTGATTGAAAGGTATAACAGTCTAAATGTGCTGAAATCAATGAAAAGAACAGACCAAGGCATAGAATACATTTAACTTCAAAATGTATTACACTTGTTGCATATACATGTCACGGCGTGTGGACATCAAAAAGTGCTTTCATGTCAAACTGATTAAAATATTTAACACGATTAATCGCATGATTGTCCATAGTTAACTCGCGATTAATCACAAATTAATAAAAGAAATTCTACCTTAAACGGATCTTTTTCAAGTTCCAAGTTTTAATACTCTCTTATCAACATGCGAGTCAACAAATGCTTTCGTTATGCAGTCATTTAACACAAAAGGATGACCCTCATGCATTGTAAATTTGCATCAAATTCAAAACAGAGTGATGCACAAAATAACTTAAAAGAAAGAAAATTCATTAAAACAATGAATAAAGTGTACATGAAATAATAGGGGAAAGAAAACGTTAGGAACTTGTTACATTCACCCACACAAGGGCTGAGTAACACATGTGTTGTGCTCAGGCATTCGGGATCTATGCAGGTCAGGCACACCCTGAAAGCACAATGCTCGGGGCAGTTGATACGTGTTTTAAAGCATTTTATGTATTTGACATAAAGTACCCCAGGCAGTGTGTTCATGCATGGGAGTTTCTCCAGCACGTTATATATAATATTGAGGGACTAAGGACAGCCGTACGTAACGCAAAACGTACAAATGAGGAGGAGGTGGAATAGGTGAAGTAGCAGGAGGGAAGGTTGGGGAAGAGATGGAGGAGGAGGGAGATGGGTAGACGCTAAGTCCCGTATTTCTATATGTATATATTAGTGCTGTCAATCGATTAAAATATTTAACACGATTAATCGCATGATTGTCCATAGTTAACTCGCGATTAATCACAAATTAATCAAATGTTTTCTACCTTAAACGGATCTTTTTCAAGTTCCAAGTTTTAATACTCTCTTATCAACATGCGAGTCAACAAATGCTTTCGTTATGCAGTCATTTAACACAAAAGGATGACCCTCATGCATTGCAAATTTGCATCAAATTTAAAACAGAGTGATGCACAAAATAACTTAAAAGAAAGAAAATTCATTAAACCAATGAATAAAGTGTACAATACATGAAATAATAGGGGAAAGAAAATGACATAATTATTTTAATTAACCCCCAAAAAGCAGATACTGCACTCTGCTGCACAGTTCCCTTAAATAATTATACAGGTAATGTACAGGCAAAGTGCAGTAACTTCAAATACAATGTTGTTTTCCCTCCAGCTTTCATAACTTAACCTAGCCATTTTATTTGGATCATCATCATTCCAATATATTCAGGTGTTAAATTTCATTTTCAAAATGGCTAGGTTAAGTTATGAAAGCTGGAGGGAAAACAACATTGTATTTGAAGTTACTGCACTTTGCCTGTACATTACCTGTATAATTATTTAAGGGAACTGTGCAGCAGAGTGCAGTATCTGCTTTTTGGGGGTTAATTAAAATAATTATGTCATATTTTTGTATGCCTAAAGATTACTTCATTAATACATCTTAAATCAGGGTACTATCATCTATCTACCTATAACACATTTTGGATGTCAAGTCAAAACACTTTAAAGCCATTTTTCACTGGAAGTTACTGCGGTCTGCCTGGTTTTTGAGTGTGATTTTGTAGTTACTGCAGTTTTTAAAACCCCATATCTCCAAAACTGAGCGACATTAACATCTGAAACTTGGTCACAAGATAAAACATTTATTGACAAGTTCAATTTCACTCATAACTCAATTCTGACTTTTTTTTGAGTTACTGCGGTCTGCCTTGACAGGGCAGTATAGTCTAGTAAAAAAAAATCTTAAAAGTTAATCGTGAGTTAAAAAAAATAGTGGCGTTAATAGAATCGGGCGATAATGTGTTATTACCGCGTTAACTTTGACAGCCTTAGTATATATGTGTTTTGATCTATCAATATCTGGGGGAGTGTTCCAACAGGGCAGTAAAGCAGTACAAAACCTTGTAGATGCAATATGTTACAGTAGATCCATACCATGCCTGGGCTGGTGAGGCGATGGTACTCCGTAATGACCTCTTCTATGTCCTTGGAGTGATTTCCCCGAATCCACTTGGCTCTGTAGAGAACGGTGTCCTTCATGTACTCCTGAACTTGAGTGAAGGGCTCCAGGTTATGTTTCAGCCACTCCGTTTGCTGCTGGGCCCTTTCTTCTGGCAGGGTCGATTCTATAGAAACATATATACAACACATTGTAAATTAACTATCTAAAAATTATCTCCAATTTCGTAACCCATTTTCACCAGTAGGACTTAGCACATTATTACAATCAGATCCTTTCCCTCCAGTCAGGCGCCCCGGCTGACCAGAGGGAGGTGCTATTGCCCAGCATTGTTGCATGTTTTGGTGAGGGGTTCAACAAGGTATATTAAACGAGGTAAAGTCAGGAATCAGCCATTTTTGCTCCATGGAGCCCCCCTTGAGGATTCATGTGCAGTAAGCTCCCCCTGGTGAAGAATATAGTTACCCCCTGGGGACACAGGTAAACATGGCCCTTTTTGCCGACCCCAGGTATTACCTGGTATATGCCCTGGGTGGCTTGTTGGCTTCAGGCATTCGCTGTCTGGACCCAGAACCCCGCCTCTTTCGGACATTCCGAAGCCTTTCTTCAATGAATCCAGTAGCTGGATAGTAGAAAGGTTTGCCATTCTTCATTCCCTTCCGGCCTTTGATGCACCATATGTCCTGGAAACGATAAGACAAGATAGAACTCTGTCACCCTTTGCAATGTTATGCTTAAATTATGGAAAAAGTCCTGTACCTGAAACAAAGAGCAGGGAGGGGGGGGGGGGGGGGGGATAAAATGCATCAACCCTGTACCTGGAGTACAATCAAATTGGATCTGATTGATTGGAATGGAAAGTGTTGTATTGTAAAATGCCATAATTTTTTTTTAAACAGCTATTTACAAACAACACAAAATATTATACTTTATACTTATAGCACATGCATGATCCTGGTCTCTTTTGAAAGATTACATTCTGAAGTTTCTGATACAATAAAGAAAACTCACTTTTAGTGCTACTGAAATAGAGCAACATAGGTCTGAACTTGAGTTGTAGAAAAACTTGTTACTCAACGGGTTAACATTGGGTGTCCTGTATGTGATGCGAGAGAAAAATGACTCCTTATTTTCTACTAATATTACTACTCATCAAATGTTCCATTTCTCTATGAACTCGGCTGGAGGAAGAAAACTTACATAGCCACGGTCTAAATACTGACAAGAGTATAGATGAGTTAGTTTAAGTATTGAAGTTCTGAGATATGTACTGGCTCCAAGTGCTTCCAGATCCATCCATGCTTCTTGAACAACTTACAAATAGTGGAACCGGTCGTAGAATCACAATCTGGTCTGCTGCCCTCGATTCCTCTACGGTGGAGACCTCCTGGCTTGATCCAGAAGCTGCAGATTCCTCCATGGGGGATATGGTAGCAACAAGGCTTGTTGCAGGTGGCTCAGCATTCAAAGCCTTTTGCAGCAAAGAAAGGTTATCAGCTTAGAGGCATTTTATGTTAAAGTGAGTTGTTGTGTACAGATACAAAATATATTTGCAGTCAGCAGTGTCGTTTTCCATTTAACCGATTGACACCCAAGATGGCCAATAGCCTACACACATGGAAACATTTAAATACTGGTGAAGATTTATTTTGTCATAGGGTTTAAAGTGGTTAGTGTTTAGTTGTAGAACTATTTTAATTAAACACATTCTTACTTACAACAATTAATGTCATCTCAGTAGTCCAAGGAGTTTCCCCATCCCAGCAGTCCAACAATGTATCTCAGTCATCGAAGAGTTGTAGCAGAGTAAGGCAGTCCACAGCATGAAACTAAAGACTAACTATTCAAAATATGTTCGGAATATATACTGTAGGCTATCACTGTGTTTCTAGTAAATCAAGGCAGTGTTTCTTTCCTGATTTTTTTCCTCACTATTTACAAGTGGCAGTGGCCATTCAGATGGCCATTCACAGTCTAAAAACGTCTATAGCGCAGAGAGATGAATAAAGTGTCAACATCTCTGTATGACTGGACTGCATGTAGTGGGTGATGATCAAGAAGCTCTTTCACATCGATAGCCAACAAATCTTTGGTTTGGATCACACTGTAAGCAAAGAAATGCTTCCCAACCCCCATTGTCTCCCACCTCTGAACAACTAGCTTTACAGATGGCTCTAAAACCAAAATGGCTTTAATAAGCCCAAACTGAGGCTCTCCATCTTGGTCATAGGACATAAACACTGTCATGCCTGGTCTGTATGTTGTACCCTTAACAGTGACCCTGGCCGGTACATACAATTCAGCAAAAATGGGGATTCCTGTGAGACCACTTTGAATTTCATTATAGCCTTCAAAATGAGCCAGAAAGGTAGCATACCCTGGACCAATTTCTGTGTTGTGGCTTAACACAGACCCACACATGAAACTGTAGCATTGCATTATCTGATGTCGATAAGCCATGGAGGAAGATGAAGATAATGATGATGAATGGGACGAACTAGAGCAAGAGGGAATCACAGAGAGAGTAGCCCATTTTATAGCTCATCTTAGATCAAAATCTTCCCAGACCTTTACAAATATAAATGTTGTGGTTCAGCAAACCTCAAGTTTAATTGGAGATTTAGTGAGCAGACTACAAACAAAGACCATGTCGCTTTTCAGTCAGTTTGGGCATGATCAAAACCAACAGGTAGAGGAGCTCAGGCAGGACTTTTTAGATGCAGCTAACCCTTTCGAGGGTCTGGAGACAGACTATAAACAGATTAGGTATTTTACTAACTCTGGGAACTTCATCCAGCCAATTGAAGAGTGTTTCTCCGATAACCAAACCTTTGTACAGCGGAGAGACTCTGCCACTGGCACCGTTCGACAAGTTCCTCTGACTGATACCTTTCAGCGTATTCCACTAAAGCGTCTTCTGGTCAAGATGCTGGAGCTTCCTGGTGTTTTACAGGCCATGATGGAATGGCAACAGAGGGAGAGTGATGCTCTTCAGGATATATTTGATGGAGATTTCTGTAAAAATCCTCCACTCTTTTTGAAAGAGGTGTCAATCCCATTGCTGTTATACAATGATGATTGTGAAACTGTGAACCCCCTCGGGTCAAAGACTGGGGTTCACAAGTTAGGATTTATATATTTTATCTTGAAGAGTTTGCCACCAGATATCCTATCCAATTTGCAGTCACACTTCTTGTTGGCAGTCTATAAATCAGATGATGCAAAAACCTATGGCATTGATGCAGTGTTGCGCCCTATTGTGGAAGAACTAAAGTGTCTTGAGAGGGATGGCATAACTGTTAACACGCCTAGCTTCCAAGGCGTTGTCAAATTCGCCGTTGTTCAGGTAGTGGGAGACAATTTAGGATTGAACGCAATACTTGGTTACATAGAGAGTTTTTCGGGGAACCATGTGTGCCGTTTATGCAAAATACACAGAGATGTCTTGAAAGTACAGACACAGGTAGACGATACGCTGTCCTGAGATGTGAATACTCACGCAGAGGATTTACGGACAGACAACCCCTCTCAGACAGGCCTTAAAAGAGACAGTGTCCTCAACAGTCTGTCTTTTTATCATGTTACGGACAATATGGCACTAGACATAATGCATGACATCCTCAAAGGGGTAGGGCCATACGAATTTAAACTTGTGTTAAATGCCCTCATAGAACAAAAGCTTATCTCACTAGATAAGCTAAACTATCGTATCACCAGCTTTGATTATGGCTTTTGTGATGTGGGAAACAAGCCCTCTGTAATAAGTAAGAATGATTTAAAGAACATTGGAAGCCCTCTGCATCAGTCTTGTATTATATTGTGTGCTAATCGTAAATGTGAAAAGAGAGACTTGGCATCACCAGGAATTAGCCTTTTGCATTTAAAGCATGTATACGCCATCTGCCTTGATGTTAGAACACTTAGTGATCACTTACAAATTCTCTGTAAAGTTTTGAAAACTTGAGCCTGGGGCCTATTTTGGGGATGAGGTTCCGGATTGTTTCGCCATCTAAAAGGTGAAACGCCTCCTCATCGATATCTTGATCTGAAAGACAAAGACAGAAAACAAAAATACTTTTACAGTAATTTCAGTGCCATCCAGTGGCAGCTAACTCCAACACAGGACCAGGCTGGCAGGACCAGAGAACCAAGATGAAGAACAGAATAATGTGTGTGTGCCTGCATGTGTGTTGAAACCCTATACAATACTGCTTTGTCATGGAAACATTTTCATGGTCAAGAAAGTAAAAATTCTCACCTTTAAAACTGTCTGTGAGCTCTGGCAATTGCCACTCAATAAGCTTTTCTGCAACAAAGCTGTCCATCAAGACTGGCCTGAAACAAAAGAGAAAGCAATGTGGAAATGAACACATCTGCAATTAATTAATGCCTCATGCGTGCCCAAGTACTCAGCCACGTGTGAACGATAGGCCAAGTATACTTGCTGACATAGCAGCCTAGAATATTTAGCACTGATTTCAGGTGTAAAAAGCCTCACCACATGTCTGGCTTCCGCAGTCTACTGCTTAATTTAGTATAGGATGTTGTAAATTGATGCCCGAATCGTGGGACATTAGAGAGATGATGGAAATGTAGACCTCAAAATGGCACAAAATGGCGCTAAATCTCAGTATGTAGCTAGCTAGCGAACCAGCTATGTCACCGCATTGAGAGGACAACAGCTTTATTACACACATATGGTTAATAAAGATATCAATCATATAACGTTACACAGCTATAGATAGTCTCCAGTTAATCTGGTATCATTACAACCCAAAACACGGTAAAATTAGCAATAACAGTAACGTTACTAGTACTGGTTAACTAGGCCTAGCTACTAGCCAGAACCTTTGTAATACTCATAGACTTGCTCACTTTCGGTAGCATGCTTGAACGGTAATGATTTATGTGTCGTGTCGTGTCGTGTGGCTTATTTATTAATAGAGGTTACCACATATTTTTACAAGGTTAGAGATGAACCGATTATAGAAATGAGTAGCTAAGTTGCAACTTGCGGTGGATAGCTAGCTAGCTAGTTAGCTGATGACGCGACAGATAGCTGTGAAGAGCTAGCTAATTTAGTTCCACAACGTTCACAGTGCATGGTTAACACGACGCAATATGTACAATGGATGGGTTGAGATATAAATACTGTGCTAACGAAACGAGATCTTACCTTGAGTCAGTGAAGTCTTTTCCGTGATCGTGAAGAGGGTTTGTTGGATCGTGTTGACTGTGAACGTGGGACCGTGTTGACTGTGAACATGACCGTCTGACTGACTGGAACATATAGTTCCCAGTGGGGGAGGGGTGTAGCTTTGCAGATCCCGGCGGAAACACCCAGCTCTCTGACCCAACACATGGGTTATGTCTCAGAAAATTTACCTATAATTATTATAACTCACAAATTGGGTCAACATTGGGTCAAAATTAAATCTCAATAACCCAAATAATGGTTATGCTCAGAGAATTAACCCATAATTTTAACCCAACACGATTAACCAAGAAATTGAGTTATAGAATTGACCCATCTGTTTTTAGTGTGCAGACAAGGGATTTCTGATATAGGACTGTATCCCGGGTAAAGTATATCGCCCACCCTTCCTCCCAAAGCAGAGCCAGATGCCAGCGGAGCAGGTTAAGAAAACCCAGGTGATTGCGCACCTTCGAGTCCATGTTGAAAGACTAATTGGAAGAATTAAGCTGAATAAACTCTTCCACTCTGATATCCCAGTGGCCTCGATGGGAAGCATAAACTCTATGTGGACCGTAGCCTGCTTACTGAGCAACTACCAGTATGGACCTCTTGTTAAGGCCTGGGCAATTCAGCCTTCTGTGGAGTAAATGTATAATGTATAAATGTGAAATTTGCACCATCTAACCCTAACCCCCATTGTAAATCAGGCTTGACCTATGCCCTTCCTAAAAAGCTCTGCATATACACATAGTAATCAGGGCCGCCTCAGGGGGTGTGCGAGCAGTGCGGTCGCACAGGGCCTCGCGGGAAGGGGGGCCTCGCAATTTTTTTTTATAAATAAATAAAAAAAATATATTTTTTATTTATTATTTTTTTTATTTTTTTTTTATTTTTTTGCGAGGCCCCCCTTCCCGCGAGGCCCTTTTTCATCACAGACCTACAATCTAGTTTTGCTTATATGCTTATATATTTCACATTAGACACGTTTGTAGAATGTGTCTGACTTGTTCCTGGCTCTGCGGCTCTGCAGCAGACATACTCACTATTGGAGCTCTGGGGCTCTGCAGCAGACATACTATTGGTTTCAACGAAGGGAGGGGTTACATCATGTGTACGCCGGCGTGCGTCAGCTGCGTTTGACTATTTCGCGCGTGCAGCTTTGGAGGTTATGCTTAGTTATGCCAGCCAAGACGAAGAGGACGGTCATTCGGCAGATGGACTGAAGATGAAAGTTGTTGCATGTTAGACAGTTCAGTCAGGCTAGCCATGTCGGCTTAGCTAAAGGCAGGGACAGCTAGTTAGCTTTAGCTACGTTATAATATCGAGTGCTAACATGTGGTTCAGTCGGGATAGCCATGATGATGTCGGCTAGTAGCTAGCTTAGCTAAAGGCTAACTAGCATTAGCTAACCTAGAGAGAGCGCATGCAGCATTGTTATGCCAAGATGAAGAGGACGGTCATTCGGCAGATGAACTTCGTCAACTCCACGCGGTTGTCTCCATCCTCTTGGACGTTTGGTGAGTTTTTAATGCACTCTATTCTATTCCCGCCGTGGATATCTCTCTCTCTCTCTCTCTCTCTCTCTCTCTCTCGGGCCAGCTAGCTATTGTGGCTAAGGCTAACGTTATGTTGGCTAACGTTATGTTTGAGCCAAGCGGGCCGGCTAGCTAACGTAGCTAACGTTATATTGAGCCAAACGGGCCGGCTAGCTGTTGTAGCTAATGTTATATTGAGCCAAAGCGGGCCGGCTAGCTAACGTAGCTAACGTTATATTGAGCCAAACGGGCCGGCTAGCTGTTGTAGCTAATGTTATATTGAGCCAAGCGGGCCGGCTAGCTAACGTAGCTAGCTCATACATGCTCTCTCTCTAACACACACACACACACACACAGACATGCTCTCTCTCGCTAACACACAAACACACATGCTCTCTCTCTCTCTCTCTCTCTCTCTCTCTCTCTCTCTCTCTCTCTCTCTCTCTCTTTCTAACACACACAGACATGCTCTATATCTCTCTCTAACAGACAAAATGACATGCTCTCTCTCTATATATTTCTCTCTCTTTCTAACACACATATACATGCTCTCTCTCTAACACACACACACAAACAGACATGCTCTCTCTCTATCTCTCTCTTTCTAACACACACAGACATGCTCTATCTATCTCTCTCTCTTCAATTCAAATGGGCTTTATTTCACATTCTTGTATTTCTCCCAGTAGGTATGGGAGTTTTGAGTTATTGTCCATGTTTTCAAAGTCTCTTTGGGTGTTTGCAATTTGTGGGAAGTATATATCTTGGTATAGTGGGCAGGTTGTTAAGAAGTGGAGCTCGGTTTCCACCTCATCTTGTGTGCAGTGGGTCTGTCTTCGCTTGGGAGCCAGGTCTGCCTATGGCGGCCTTTCTCGATGGCTAGGCTGTGCTCGCTGAGTCTGTACCTAGTCAAGGACCTTCTTAGTATTGGATCAGTCACAGTGCTCAGGTATTCTGCCACTGTGTACTCTCTGTTTAGGGCCAAATAGCATTTCAATTTGCTCTGGTTTTGGGTTGTTTCTTTCCAATCTGTGTGTCTCTCTCTCTCTCTCTCTCTCTCTCTCTCTCTCTCTCTCTCTCTCTCTCTCTCTCTCTCTCTCTCTCTCTCTCTCTCTCTCTCTCTCTGGCCTTGCTCTGGTGGAGGGTCAAGTCAAGTCAAGTCAAGAGTTTTAATTGTCACGGCATACAAGTATACAATGAAATGCGGGTGGTCTTGCCCGCGACGATGTGCAATACAGTGGTACAACACTGTCAGGGGCATTGCCGGGTCTGTGCAGCGATAACACTGTATATCGACTGTAGAACGGGAGCTCTCTCTCGCTCTCTCGCTCTCTCTCTTGCTATATGTTGACTGTATCATGCCCAGCCTCGGGCAGCGCTATTATTTGAGAATATGTTGACTGTAGGATTTTATTTTTAATTTTTTTTAGGGGGGGGGGGGGGGGGCTCGCGTTTAAATCTCGCACAGGGCCTCGCATTTCTCCCAGGCGGCCCTGATAGTAATAGTACCAGTCACCCCTCTGTCTGATGTTCGCCAACACACCTGGCGGCGGAGGCAACCATGCAAGGTGCCAACCTTCTCATCGGGAGCAATTAGGGGTTAAGTGTCTTGCTCAAGGACACATCGACATGCTGCCCGGGAGGAGCGGGAATCGAACCAGGAACCTCTGGATTGCCAGACAACTGCTCTACCTCCCAAGCCAAGTCATCATGTGCACACACAACAAAGTCACACCACTCCAAGCCTGAAGTAAGAAGCTGCCCTTGAACCTGCCAGTAGTATAGAATAGAATAGAATAGAATAGAATACCATGGTTGATTGGAATTTGTCTTGGTGCCATACAGTACAGACATTATAAAAAACATACAATAAAAAACACAAGAATACATGCAATACAATCCCCACTATAAAAGTTTTACACAAACAATAAAAAAAAAAAATGCTACAGTACCTAAAATAAATTGCTCAGTGTTCCAGTTTAAAGTGCATATTGACTTAAAGTGCATGTCGGCTGGTGCTAGCCCTTGTTGTGCAAAGTGCCTGTACATTTGTACTTGAGTTCAGGTGACGGACAGCCTCGGGATATGTACTGTTTTTAAAACGGGATGTCCTGCACCTGAGACTTTGGAGTCTTCTGCCAGAGGGAAGGGGGTTAAAGAGGTCGTAAGCGGGTGAGAAGGGTCCCTGATCACCTTCTCCCCTTTCCGCCTGATTTGTGTGGCATAAATGGAGGCCACAGAGGGGAGCTCACAGCCGATGATTTTTTATGCTGTGCGTACAGTTCTTTTTAAATGTCCCCTATCATGGACGGTGGTGTTTCCGTACCACACAGTCATTGAGAAGGTAAGGACACTCTCCACAGTGGCTCTGTAAAAGCTGAGCAGCGCCTCCCTGGAAACACCAAACTTTTTAAGCTGGCGCAGGGAGTGGAGCATCTGTTTTTGCTGTTTTTTCAATACATGTTTGAATGAATGAATGAATGAATGAAAACTTTATTTAACAGATTGCAGAATGGGTACAATACAGTACGGCTCAATACACACAATTGTTAAGGGGATGCAGACCTGAGAAAGACGTTTGTCTTGTTTCCTTCAGGGTCCCCCATTTTCAATTCATATAGACATTTATGACATACACAACATACATGACATTTATGGCATAGGGACATATGGGTATTTAGTACTGATACATTTGTGACATAAACGGTATTCAAATATACAGTACTGTTACCCCTAGATCCTGACAGAGTATATACATATGATGGGGAGTGGACTGTACATTAGGAGGGGGTGGGTGGGTGGGAGAGAGATATACATACTGCGGGGAGGGAATATATACATTCGGTGGGGAGGAGACTGTCTATTAGGAGGTGGTGGGGGTTTTGGGCATTTACGGTGGCCAGTTTCGAATTGCAGCCTCCCGTAGGTGCTCTTTAAGAGCGGTTTTGAATGTGGGTAGGGATTCACATTCCTTTACAGCTTTGGGTAGGGCGTTCCACATTGATGTGGCATAATTGCGAAACGTATTTAGTCCCTTGTTTGAGCCGAATCTGGGTTTAACATGATTTGTTGAGCTTCCTCTGGTGTAGTGGTTGTGGTATTCACTGACCTTTGGGAAGTATTTTGACATGTACATGGGTACCTTAGTCCTATAGTGTATCTTGTAGACCAGGCCCATTGCAAGTTGCTGTACTCTGTCGTCTACTCTAAGCCATCCTAGGTTGTCAAAGTGGGCAGGGGTGAGGTGGGTTCTGGGGGTAAGGTCAAGTAGTAGTCTGACCAGTTTGTTTTGTGATGTTTGTAATTTTGTTTTAAGCGCCTTTGAGGTGCTTTGGTACCATGAGGTGCACGCATAGCCGTAGTACCCTTGAATGAGTGCTCCTGCCAGAGTCTTCAGGGTATTCTTGTTTACCAGAGAGGAGATCCGGTACAAGAATCTAGTTCGTTGGTTGACTTTTTTTATTACATTGGATGCCATTTTGTCAGAGGAAAGATTTGCCTCTAGGATGGAACCCAGGTAGGTAATTTCGTCTTTCCTTGTGACAATATTGTCACCCACTGCAACTGAGAAGCCGTCGGTCTTGCTGAGTTTGTTATTTGAACCGAAGAAAATGGACTCTGTTTTGCCCATGTGTAATGATAGTTTGTTATCAGCGAGCCATATGCAGATTTATAGTTCCGAGCTGAGGGTTTTTTCAACCTGCAACTTGTTCTTGTCAGAGACCAGCAGGGCTGAGTCATACGCAAACAGGAACAAGTTGCAGTCACAGGCTGACGACATGTCATTTGCATAAATTAGGAAGAGTAGCGGTCCTAGTATGCTTCCTTGTGGAACACCACAGCTCACTGTGAGGGGGGGGGGGGGATAGAGTACCATTTACCTCTACCATCTGTTCTCTCCCCTCCAGGTAGGATTGCATCCAGCTCACTGATAAGCTATCAAAACCAATTGCTTTTAGCTTGTCAATCAGAATGGAGTGATTGACAGTGTCGAAGGCCTTTTGTAGGTCCAGCATGACCATGCCGCAGTATTTGCCCGCGTCCACCTCTTGTTTGATGTGGTCGTTCAAATAGAGGAGGCATGTGTCAGTGGAGTGGGACGTTCTGAAGCCAGATTGGAATTCGTAGATTAGATTTTTTTCCGCCAGGTACTTTTCGACCTGTTCGAAGACTATTTTCTCCATGACTTTCGAGATGGAGGTAAGAATAGAAACAGGGCGGTAGTTGCCTGGGTCTAATTTGCTGCCCTTTTTGTGCATAGGGGTCACTCTCGCAATTTTGAAGTCCTTGGGGACGTGTCCCTGTTTTATAGAGAGGTTTATTATGTGAGTGATGACTGGGGTGATGGCGGCTGCTGCGTCTCTGAGGAATTTGGAGGGGATGTTGTCATGGCCAGTGGCCTTGTTAGGTTGGAGGGCGCTTAATTTTTTGAGTACCTCATCGGTTGTTACCATTTCAAGTTTGAAGTCGTCTTTGTGGACCCCTAGGTTTTTGTAGTATGCTACTATGTGTTCTACCCCATAATGGGAGTGGGAGGGTAGTTTGTTTACCAGTGTTGTGGCTATGTTTGTGAAGAAGATGTTTAAGTAATTGGCTACATCCAGCTTGTCTGTGATGAGCGTGTTGGTCAACAACTCTGGTGTTGATTTGGTGCATCAAAGGAGAAAGTTTGAAGGGGAGGGATGAGTGAGTCGTGTACCAAGGGTATTGTGTGAGTGAGTATCAGTCTGGGACTATGGGAAGGTGGATCCTCTCAACATAGGAAAAGAAGGGAGCCCACATAGAAAATAACTTGTCTGTAGATCCTCGGAGTGTGTGTCGGATTTTTTCTAGTTTAATACAGTTAAGAATAGATTTAATCCAAAGGGTATGAGAAGGGGGTGAGGAGGATTTCCACTGAAGTAGGATTAACCGTCTCGCTAACAAAGTAACAAAAGCCAAGACCTCTTTATTAGTATTTGTCAGTTGTAATAACGGTGAGGAAACACCAAATAGCGCAGTCAAAGGGTCTGGTTCCACCTGAGTACTGCATATTTCAGAGAGTGTATTGAAGATATTTTTCCAAAGATCCACTAGGGATGGACAGCTCCAAAACATGTGCACATGGTTTGCTGGGGACCGATTACATTGTGAACAGTTAGGTTTCACACTTTTGTAAATTCTGGATAGTCTCATTGGAGTCCAGTGAGCTTGTGGATGATTTTGCATTGGATGAGCTACAGACAAAGCTCCGGATCTGTAAAAACCTAAAAAAATTACTTCTGGGGAGACCGTACTTAACCGATAATTGTTCTAATGTAGCAAAGGTATTGTCGATATAGAGATCTTTAAATATTCTAATACAGAGACTAGTCCATATTGAGAAAGCGCCATCAATCATAGATGGGGGAGAAGGCTGGATTTGAGGCCACCGGGGCAGCAAAAGATGTTGCGTGAAAGCCAAAGTGGCGTCTAGATTGGTTCCAAATTTTCATTGTTGATTTGACACATACATTTTTTGTAAAGGGGATATAAGGGCCTAAACTAGTGGCGTGGGCGAGAGAGCTCAGTGATGCCGGTACGGACGAGGCTGCCTCCATCTCCAGCCAAACTGGAGGTGAGGACATCCCACTACACTGTAGCCAAAACTGAATGGTCCTAAAGTTAGCAGCCAAATAGTAGAACCTAAGATCCGGTTGCCCGAGGCCTCCATCTGATTTGGGCCTCTGTAAGAGCTGCTTTTCTTATCCTGGGAGGCTTCTTATCCCATATATATGACAAAATCAGGCCATCAATTTTCTTAAAAAATGCATTGGGGAGAAAAATAGGTAGGCATTGAAAGAGATACAAAAATCTTGGGAGGGTGTTCATTTTAACAGAGTTAATTCTTGCGGCTAGAGAGAGGTGTAGTAGACCAATGTTCAAAATCATCCTTAGTACGAGTTAGGAGAGGGGCAAAATTGGCCTGAAAGAGTTTGTTGAATTTGTCTGTAACATGTACCCCAAGATAAGTGAAGCCATCGTGGGCAATCCTAAATGGCAGATTGTGTAAAGGAGACTTTTTTGCGGCTATATTAAGTGGCATCAGTTCGCTCTTCAATTTATACCCTGATAAGCTACCAACGGATTTGATAGTGATAAGGGCAGCGGGGACAGAAACAGAAAGATCAGATGTATACAATAATAAATCGCCCGCATACAACGATACCTTATGTTCGTGGCCGTATCTAACTATACCTTTGATGAGAGGGTTATGGCGGAGTGCTATTGCAAGAGGTTCTATGGCAAGGGCAAATAATAAAGGATTCAAAGGGCAACCTTGATGTGTTGAGCGCTGTAGGGGAAACCAACTGGATTGTGTGTCATTAGTCCTGACTGAGGCTTGAGGGGATGAATACAAAAGTCGTATCAAAGTAGTGAATTTAGAGCCAAAGCCGAATTTATTTAGGGTGTAGAAAAGGTATTTCCATTCCACCCTGTCAAATGCCTTCTCTGCGTCTAGGGATATGACAGCCTCAGAGGTATTGGTCATAGAGGGGTTATGTATGATGTTAACTAAACGTCTGAGATTAAAGAATGAGTGTCTATTTTTTATTAATCCTGTTTGATCAGGTGAGATAATTTACGGAAGGACTGATTCAAAACGTATTGCTAGGAGCTTGGCTAAGATTTTATAGTCTACATTTAGTAGGCTGATTGGACGATATGAAGCACATTCCAGAGGGTCTTTGTTTTTTAGTTTTTTTAAGTATTAGAGAGATTGTGGCTAAGGTAAGAGTCTGTGGGAGAGTGCCATTTACAAATGCTTCATTGTACATTTCGTTTAGGATAGGGGCTATCTTAGGAAGAAACTTCTTGTAGAACTTGGCTGAGTAGCCGTCCGGTCCTGGGCCCTCATTTATCAACGTTGCGTACGCACAGATATGTGCTTAACCCATGCGTACAATCATTTCTAAGCAAAGTGTGGGACTTATCAATTTGAACTTGTGCTTGACTTTGTGCTTATATCTACGCACAGCTCGGAGCATGCGTAGCTGGCGCCCGTTGGTAGAATATGTTTACAACGCGGAAATAAGCACTGACTGCGCTCCGCGTATAACTCAACTCGTTATTATTTTGCGCATTGATTGCAGAAATACGGGAACGTTTTGATGATATTTAAAAGGCTTTGCCATTGTTAAACGTAATAAGTGGAACCCCGAAGCTGTAAGCAGAATACAAGTCATATGAACACCCACGAATCGTGGGCCACGATCTAGTGTTCTTCCCCCTTCCTACTGTATAAGAAAGAATAAAAAACGCATTGCAACGAGAACAGAGGTTATTTGTTGAGTGTATGTGTATTACAAAACCCTTGCAATAAATGTGTCTTAAATGAATGAAAATACATGCTCTGGATACAGAGCATATATCGTGTGGGTGATATCATGACTTGTATTCTGCTTACAGAATTTCACTTATTTAGTTTTACAATGTCAAAGCCTAAATCAAAACGTTCCCGTATTTCTGCAATCTATGTGCAAAATAATAACGAGTTGAGTTCTAACAAAGAATGTATTACATGCTGGGTGGGCTGATAGAGTAAACTGTGATATGAATATGAATATGATATGATATAAGGTATACTGGTCCGTCCGCGAGTATAGCGAGGAGTCGGATAGCCATTAAATGCCATTTGAGAATTAATGCAAAGCGACGGCCTATAGCCTATACATATTATATAATGTTTTCATAAGCGTAAAGATACAACAGCTAGATTAACGATCAAGTTAGTTTATTGTGCAGGGTTTGCAGGGCTGTGTCATGTGCTATTATATATGCGCAAGTTACTGTTGCATAATGTAGGCTATGGGCTGGCTGCTATTATATATAATTCATATAGGCTACCTAATACCGACAACAAAATAGATTGTATCATATGCCTCTACACACATCATATTATACCCGGTAGCCAATCCATATTCCAGCATGGTTATAATAATGACACACCAACGCGCCAAACAGATGGTCTTTATTAGTATTTTGAGCTGTCCAGGCAGAATTGCAGTAATGGTCTTAGGGAGTCGTTGATATCTGACATCACCATGTACAAGTCCGCCAGCATTTAATTTATTATCCCATAACATAGGTTGTGTCTTCTTGGTTCGGCAGTGCCTCTGTGAACAATCTCTCAGAGTTCGCTCGGGTCAGTCCATTATTTCACATCCCATGGGGGTGTTCCATTACCATATATGGATAATCGGGCGGTTCTGGTATGCAAATACGGAAAACCGTGCACGAGCTGCAGCGTAGGATCAAAGTGATATTTATCAAGACAGGTGTGCGTACGACCTGTGTACGCACGTGTGATAAATCCATTTTTTTTTGTGCGTACACACATTCTAAATGATGTGCTTAAGAACAAAGATAGAACACTTTCTAAGAATTGTTGATAAATGAGGGCCCTGGACTTTTCCCGGATTGAAGAGATTTTACGGCCATAGATAGTTCTTCAGTAGTAAGTGGCTGTTCTAATTTTCCTACCAGGTCTTGGCTAATTAAAGGAATATCGAGGGAGTGGAAGAAATCATCTAATTCTGAGATATCGGGTTCGTTTTCAGATGTATATAAAGATTGGTAGAAACGCTTAAATTCGTTATTGACCTCTTTGGGGTCTAAGGATATCCCAGACGATGTGCCGACTTTAGGAATCTGGTGTGAAGATGAGACCTGGCACAGCTTGTGAGCCAGTAATTTATTGGCTTTATCTCCTTGTTCGTAATAAGTGCTTCTAGATTTGATAAGCAGTTCAGTAACCTGATCTGTCAGTAGTGTATCATGTTCTGCTTGCAAAGCTAGACGCTCCTTATAAGCATCTGGAGATGGTGATACAGCATATATATATTGTCTAATTGAGCATGCGCTTCAGCACAGATAGTCTGGTAGTTTCCTCTGTATGCAGCACATGAAATTATTTTGACTCTGAGATAGGCTTTCAAAGTTTCCCAGAGAGTCGATGCAGAGATGCTTGGGGTTCTATTTGTACTTAAGAAAAAATCTATTTGGTTTTTTTACAAAATATTTACAAAGTCATCTTTACTGAGCAGGTGGGTGTTCAGACGCCAGGGTGGTCATAGATTGGTGGCAGCCTGAAAGACTACTACTAGGGTAACAGGGGCATGATCAGAGATAATTATTGGATTATACAAGCATGAAGATACGGAATGAAGAAGTCTGTCGTCTACAAGGAAGTAGTCTATACGTGTAAAGGTGTGGTGGACTGGTGAGAAGAAGGAGTATACTTTACCAGATGGGTTAGATAATCTCCAAGGGTCAGAAACCACATAGTCAGACATAAAGGTCCGGACTACCCTAGCTGAGGTTTTCAAAGTAGTAGGTTTAGTGGAGGAACGGTCCAAATGTGGATCCAGCCAGCAGTTAAAGTCACCTCCTACTATCAACGTGGGAAGACATATCAGGGAGAGTGGAAAAAACAGATTTAAAAAAATCCCCATTGTCCCAGTTAGGAGCACATTTGTGTTAAATAACCTACCGCTGACAATTACATATCTGCCATTGCGGTCTGCAATCACATTGGAACATGTAAAAGGTACTGATCTGTGAATTAGAATAGCCACCCCCCTGGCCTTACTCTGAAATGAGGAGTAGGGATATTGATACAAAATGATATGCATGAATACTATAGAGCGGATGTCATTAATAAAACAATAGATGGAATATTGGACTTATACATGGGGTATCTGTATATAATGTTATCCTCTTGTTATTTGCCACCCGAGGGGTCGATATGGGGCCGTGACTCCCACTCCATTATTCATTTGTTAGCTCAATTTTATATGCACCCTGATAGTGATGCTGTCTATATCGGCTAGTGATGCTAACTAGGGATATCCCGACCCGATCACGTGAAAAAAAAAACTATAACTGATAGTGATGTTGTATATCTGATAGTGATGCTGTCTATATCTGATAGTGATGCTGTCTATATCTGATAGTGATGTTGTATATATCTGTTACGTATTACTTTCACATGGTGGAGGGATACTTACTGTCTGTGGTGCATATTCACATTGTGGTTGTAGTGTGTTGTCACTAATTGGTGGTTTGATTGATGCACTGTTTCTTCCTGTTTTTGGTGTTCCATGTTATTAAAATGGCCGCCCTTCTAATTGACACAGGTGTGGTGATGAGGCACCACGCCCTACAAAGGAGAGCAGAGTGCAGGCTGCAGTGTCTCCCACTTCACAAGAGATGTCAGCTCACCAGAGTCTCATCTGCTCTCACTGCTGCTATTTTTGCTATTGTTCTATTTTGGCCTATGTGCCTTGGTTTTGTTATTGACCTTTGGAGTCTGGAACACCCAGCTCTCACCCTTTTTGTCCATGTAAATAGCTGTTCCAATAAGTAGTGTTATTTTTGATAAACTCCTGTCTTGTCCTGTGTCCACCACTTTGCATTCAAGGCCTACACAAGCCATACTTTAGGCTTGAATGTAACATGGGGGCTCTAGCCAGTCTTCAAACAGGTGAGTATGCTCTTAATTTATAATTTGATTTGACCACTTATATGCTGTTTAAATATTTAGTTTAGTGGACACCACAAGTAGGTACTTTCATTGTTTTCTGGCTGTGTTTAGCTTCCTGTGGACCACGTAATCCTGGGGCAGTCATTGAAGGGATTAGTACCATATATTTGTCTTGTACTATACTATATACTTGACGGGTATATGGTCGATATGATCTTTGGCTGGTAGCAGGTGTGGTTGAAGAAAGCTATGTCTACAGTGCATTGGCTTTCAGTATAGGTAGGTTAGGGGGCCAGAGAATATAGTTAGTGTGTTAGGACCTGATGTAAGTATTTTTGTTAGATTAGACATGTGGTGGGCCTAGCAGTGCTTCTTTGACTGCAGTGTAGGTTTTAGAGGCTGTTTGTGAGTCATATCAAATTGTAAGGAGCACCTGTTTGAATTGTTTGGATTTGTTTGTTTATTGGATATTGCTTGAGTGTAACACGAGGTTTTGCCTCACTTTGTTTGTGTTGCTGAAGAGCATTTGTTCCATTATTTTTGGGATAAATGTATATATATATATGTGACTCCACAGGGTTAGTCTTGTAGGTGGTTCATCTCAGCAGAGGCCTGTAGCTAGTGTCCAGTAGCAGTGTCTGCTGTAATTATCTAGTATAGGATCTGTGTGTGGTTAGTAGTGATTCTCTAGTATAGGATCTGTATGCATTATTGAGCTTGACCTTTTGATCCAGTATGTGTTATGCCGTGTGTCTTAAATACAGTGATTTGTTTTGCGTGCTGACATGAAATGCCGTGTGTTTTAAACTACTGCTTGTGAGTTTAATTGCGTGCTATGTTATGCCGGGTATCTTAAATCACTGTCATTTAATTACGCGCTAACCTTTTTGTGGATACAGGGGAAATTGGAGTTTGAACCCCAGGTCGTAGGAACGGTGGGTGAGTTGCTTGTGTTTAGGATATTGAACTATATCCCTTATTGTGGTGCCCAGTTAATTGTTGTATTCATTTGTTGTCGTTTACTGTGGATAGTAAAAATGACGTTGGACATTGATGATTTTGTTGCAGAGCCAACACTGGCTAAGGTAAAAAAAAATTCAAAGGATGAGTTAATACAGGTAGCAACTAGGTTTTCAATAGAACTCGATGCAGGCCAGAAAAAGGAGAACTTGTTAGGTCAATTGATTGAGGAACTGAGTACACTGAAGGTTTTTGGTGTGGCTGCAGGTAAAACTCTGGAGGAGGAGGGAGAATGCTTTGAGCTACCGCGTGGGCGAGATGAGGAGCTTAGGACAGCGCGTGAGCTTGCAGCTGTTAACAAGGCAGACCGTGAGGACCTTGAAGCTAGTGAGATGAGGAGAGCAGCTATTGAGGAAGCTGCTGGGGTGAGAAGAGCAGCTGCTGCCCAGGCCCAGGAAGCTATTGAGGTGGCACAGGAGGTACGCGCCCAGGCAGCATATGACCGGGAGATGGCGATGCGTAATGTAGGTGGTGCTGGTGCTATACATGTGCATCGGGAGCCGGGTTTTGACATGGCTAGGCAGAAAAGCATGGTTCCGTTTTTTTTTTAAAGGGACGTCGATAGTTTTTTTTTATTATTTGAGGACATAGCTGGCAGTTGCGGCTGGCCAGCAGATAAATGGACTATCCTCATGCAGAGTGCTTTGCGCGGTAAGGCACAGATCGTATATGCGTCGATGAATCCTGATAATAAGGATTATGCTTTGGTGAAACAGGCTATCCTTAAGGCCTATGAATTGGTCCCTGAGGCTTACCGCCAGAAATTTCACAATTTGAGGAAACAAAACTCTCAGTCAGGACTATATGAATTGAAAATGGGGGACCATGATGGAAACAAGACAAACGTCTTTCTCAGGTCTGCATCCCCTTAACAATTGTATGTATTGAGCCGTACTGTATTGGACCCATTCTGCAATCTGTTAAATAAAGTTTTCATTCAGTCTTTTGTGGAGTTTGTGAGGGAAAAGCGGTTGCTTTTTGGCCGGTGGTGTGCAGCGGAAAAGGTCACCACAGTGGAGGAGATTAGGGACCTAATCTTATTAGAGGAATTCAAGGTATATGGCGTTTCTGAGGATATTGCCATGTACTTGAATGAGAGGAAAGTCAGGACCTGTTCAGCAGCGGCAGTCCTGGCTGATGAGTGTTTTGACCCACAGGACGTCTTTTGAGAGACAGCATTATCCTGTGCATGATGTGGGAGGCCGAAATGGACTCCTAATAGGCCTACGGTGTCCAGTGCTGGGGGTAGTGGTAAGTTTATTGGGGCATGGGGAAGCGATGATGCCCGGAAGTGCCAGCATTGTAGGAGTGCAGGACATGTGATGGAAAATTGTTATCGTTTGCACCCAGAAAAGCACCCGTCTAACCCACCCAGGCCAGTGATGTTGATAAATACACCTGTACGTAACCCTGTTGTTCTGTCTCCACTAGATGGCAAAGGAGTGGATGACCTTTACACACCTTTCAGGAGTAAAGGGTTTGTTTCATTGACAGAGGGAGGTCCTAAAGTACCGGTGACAATTCTCCGTGATACTGGCGCAATGGGCGGGCCATACCTTTTTTTTTTTTGGAAAATCAATCGAGTGGGGTGTCTAAAATATGTTTTTTTGTGGGGAATTCAAATATGGGATTATTTTTCTAATCGGATAACTCCTACCTACATTGTTTTGGATTTCAAAATGGCCGATTTGACCATTTTTCACCCCTTGGCCATACATGGATGCCAACATGAATCTGAATGAAATCCTAACATGCAAGGTGTCTAAATGATGTGTTTCTTAATGGGGAATTCAAATATGAGGTCATTTTTGGGATAGGATAAATATAACCTGCATAATTTTGGATTTCAAAATGGCTGATTTTACCATTTGAACCCATTGGTATTGTATTACAAAATTGCAAAGATAAAAAATATATGGGAATTCATTTATAATGACAAAGCCATCAAATTTATTAACAAGTGAACTGTATATAACTGGATACAACTCCAAAGATCAATAATAATAATACTAACAATAATAAATTGTATTTGTAATGCACACAAACACCTAAGTGCTAAATCTCGATCTCCTGATTTCTTGAACTTTGCCAGGTTCCAATATCTTGATTGGACTCATTCTTGGATGGCAAGATCTCCTACTGTACTGCTTTAGCCACCAACCTACAAACACAAACTTAAAGTCAACGTCAGCCATAAATAGGTGAGCTCTTTCCAGAACTACTCAGCAGAAACCTCTGTAACCATTTTAACAAACGTCTCAATGTATTGAGAAAATCCATGGGGCTCCATCAATCCTCTATCTTCTTAAAACATTGGAAAGGCAGGGGATGGAAAAGAAGGCAGAGAAAAGGAGAAGGGGCAAAGAAGAAAGCTTTGCAGCAGCAGACAAGGTTGCCAGGAAGGATGTTGAGAGCTTCCTTACAGTCCCTGAAGTTGAGCTCATTCCTGCAACTGACCCTGCAGCTTCAGCAAAGCTACGGAAAAATTATGATGAGATTCCAAACATCGCCCTTGCTAGTGTAAGGTATGGCATAGGTCTAAGGCCAACTGCAGCTATAGCAACTGCAGCTCTGATTGATGCAGGACTCATCTTAGAAGATGACACAAGTAAAGTGATTGATAAGAACAAGGTTAATAGAGCACAAGAAAAGTTGATGCAAGAGCTGGGGGAAGAGTTTGAGGAGAAGTGCAGGGAGGAGGGGGGGATCTCCTGTATCCTCTTTGATGGGCGGATTGACATGACCAATGTGATGATGGAAGCTGAGGGCAGTGACCAATCTTTTCCTGCAAAGATCAAGGAAGAACACTATAGTGTTGCTAGTGAGCCTGGCAGCAACTATCTGTTCCACTTTACACCAGAGAAAGCAACTAAAGAGGAGTCCCATGCAGAGAAGATTGCTAAGGTCCTGTTTGCCTGGCTGAAAGAGAGAGGTTCTGATAAGACCGTGTGGGCCATTGGAGGAGACTCAACCAATGTCAACACTGGAGTGAAGGCAGGTGTAATGCGGAAGCTGGAGCTGCACCTGGGGAGAAAGCTGGTCTGGTTGGTGTGCAACCTGCACACTGGTGAACTTCCACTGCGCCGTCTCATTGTTGAAGTTGATGGGGCTACTCTGTCAGACAACAAATTGTCTGGGCCAATAGGACAGCTCCTTGATTCTGTTACAGACTTGGAGATCAATCCTAACTTCACCAGGATCTTTCTTGGCCCTCCGCTGATCAAGCTGCCTGAGAAGATCATTCAAGATCTCTCAACTGATCAACACTATGGCTATAAGCTGGTCTGTGCAATCAGGGATGGAGTGCTTTCTGCAAGGCTGGCTCTGCTGGAGATTGGACCGGTAAACCACAGCCGCTGGCTCACCACAGCAAACAGACTCCTCAGGCTCTGGGTGTCAAAGCATCAACTTAAAGAAAGAACCTGAATAATCTACAATGCATTGTGGAATTCATCATTAGAGTGTATTATCCATGTTGGTTATCCTGGATCGAAGGGCCTAGGCACATCCTGTTTCAGCTGGACTGCCTCAAGTCTCAGAGGAAGGAGGTGCTGGATGTTGTGATGCCAACTGTGAGAAGATCTGCTTGGTATGCCCACAGTGAAGCCATCCTCCAAACACTGCTGTGCTCTGAGGATCAAAAAGAGAGAATTGAGGGGGTGGAGAGAATCCTGGCCATCAGGGGAGAGGGGGATCCAGACACTCAGCTGGGAGACTCCTGTGTCAGGATCAGAAGAACACCTAACATCAATAGTGACGCTTCCAGCATTGGTGGCTTAATCAGCTGGTCAGAAGATTTGTCAGAGCCACCTCTCACCTGCTCCCTAAGCACCTCCGAGGTGAATAACTTAATCAACACCCCCATGGAGGTTCTCGACTGGCCTTGCCACACACAAAGCATCGAGAGGGTTGTTAAAGTGGTGACTGAGGCCTCTGCTAAGTACTTTTCACAAGAAAAAAGGGATGGAGGGATCAGGGCTCAGGAGACCAGCAGGAGGCTGATGTCCAAGAATGAATCCAAGCAGGACTTGTGCAACCTGATCAAATTTAAGAAGATAGAGGATTGATGGAGCCCCATGGATTTTCTCAATACATTGAGACGTTTGTTTAAATGGTTACAGAGGTTTCTGCTGAGTAGTTCTGGAAAGAGCTCACCTATTTATGGCTGACGTTGACTTTAAGTTTGTGTTTGTAGGTTGGTGGCTAAAGCAGTACAGTAGGAGATCTTGCCATCCAAGAATGAGTCCAATCAAGATATTGGAACCTGGCAAAGTTCAAGAAGTCAGGAGATCGAGATTTAGCACTTAGGTGTTTGTGTGCATTACAAATACAATTTATTATTGTTAGTATTATTATTGATCTTTGGAGTTGTATCCAGTTATATACAGTTCACTTGTTAATAAATTTGATGGCTTTGTCATTATAAATGATTTCCCATATATTTTTTATCTTTGCAATTTTGTAATACAATACCAATGGGTTCAAATGGTAAAATCAGCAATTTTGAAATCCAAAATTATGCAGGTTATATTTATCCTATCCCAAAAATGACCTCATATTTGAATTCCCCATTAAGAAACACATCATTTAGACACCTTGCATGTTAGGATTTCCTTCAGATTCATGTTGGCATCCATGTATGGCCAAGGGGTGAAAAATGGTAAAATCGGCCATTTTGAAATCCAAAATGATGTAGGATAGAGTTATCCTATCCCAAAAATGAACTCATATTTGAATTCCCCATTAAGAAACACATCATTTAGACACCTTGCATGTTAGGATTTCCTTCAGATTCATGTTGGCATCCATGTATGGCCAAGGGGTGAAAAATGGTAAAATCGGCCATTTTGAAATCCAAAATGATGTAGGATAGAGTTATCCTATCCCAAAAATGAACTCATATTTGAATTCCCCATTAAGAAACACATCATTTAGACACCTTGCATGTTAGGATTTCCTTCAGATTCATGTTGGCATCCATGTATGGCCAAGGGGTGAAAAATTGTCAAATCGGCCATTTTGAAATCCAAAACAATGTAGGTAGGAGTTATCCGATTAGAAAAATAATCTCATATTTGAATTCCCCACAAAAAAACACGTATTTTAGACACCCCACTCGATTGATTTTCCAAAAAAAAAAAGGTATGGCCCGCCCTACCAGTGGCGCATCCCAATCTTTTGTTCAAAGTAGTGTCCTGCCCTTTACGCACCACTCAGAGTTGGGTGCAGGGGTTGTTATTGAGGCTTTTGGAATGCACACAATGAATGTGCCGCTGCATAATGTCTTTCTTGATTGTGCCCTAGTGTCAGGACCAGTGGTGATCGGAGTGGCGGCTGGCAAACTCCCTATACAGGGGGTAACGTTGCTCTTGGGCAATGACTTGGCTGGAGGTAAAGTACTGGTGAAACCGGAGGTGACATGCATGCCAGATACTCAAGTGGCGGAGCAGTGTCTCGTGGGCTTCCCGGCCTTTACAGTGGCTGAGGCCACAGCCGAATTGGAGGAGGAGAATGAGGAGGATGAGAGTGAGAAGGATGTTGCTACTTCATGTGGCACCGTTTCTGACATTTCATGTGGCACCATTCTGGTTGAGGAGGCTACAAGGCCAGAATTGGGCTGCCAGCCTTCCTACAGTAGCTCTGACGTTCATGATGTCTCACTTGTCAGCAGTGATGATCCCAGTATGTCAGTTGATAGTTCTGATATTGATTCATGTGACCACACTGACTCTCTGCCAGGCACTGGGTATGCTAGTCAACCTAGTTACCTGTGTCCTGTGCAGCAGGAGCAGTCTTCACAACCTAGTCTAATGGGTGGCAACCATTTTGATCATGACGAAGTTGATGTGTGTGCCACCATTTTGTGTCATGACAATGTTACTGTGTGTGCCACCATTTTGGCTTGTGACAGTACACATTTTTCTGACACCGCTTTGTTTCATGACGAGGGTGATGTGTGTGCCACCATGTTGGATCCTGACGCTGTTGTGTGTGACACCATTGTTGCTCATGACAGTTCTGATTTGGGTGACACCATTTTGGATCCTGACCATGTTATTTTTTGTGACACCATTTTGAATGGTGATCCAAGTGCTTTTGTGACCGATGTGTTGCTATGTTCCAGGGACGGTGAGGACGTACCTGAGGCGGTACATCCTGCTCTGGATGTTCGTGAATCGCAGTCTCCTGTACAGCTAACATGGGTACAGTCTCCTGTACTGACAGTGGCAGGAGGGAAGGAGATGGGCGCTGTGATGGTACCAGGGAAATGTGCAGATTTTTGTATCCCTGTTTGCTATCCTGAGCGCAGTGAGTTTGACTTTTGTCAAGAAAATAACTTTGGTTTATTGTCTCTATTTACCAGGTCGGTATCGGGGGAGCGGCCTGTTGAAGTAGAGTTTGTGGCTTATGACCGTGCAAACTTTTGTGCCACCATTTTGAGTGGTGGGGATGTCATGTCGGTTTCTGTGAATGATGGTTTACTGTGTTCCAGTGGTGAGGACGACCTGCCTGTGGCGGTTCATCCTGCTTTACTATCTCCTGAACTGGTGATGCCAGGAGTGGGGGAGGCGGACTCGGTGGCGGTGCCACGGGACGTGTTTCTTTTTGTTTTCCTGTTTTCTGTCCTGAGAGCGGTGAGCTTAGCTCTCATGCTGGTTCCAGTTCATTGTCTCTGTTTTACAGGTCTGTATCAGTGGAGAGGCCTGTTCGAATTAAACATTTGTTTTGTGGTGATTTGTTGGTGTGGGAATGGAATCCTAGGCCTTACGCCTCAGTAGAGGATGAGTGGGGTGGGATTTTCCAGCCAATTGCTGCGATGGAACCTTTTGTGAGGTCTCTTTTGCCCGAGAGTTGGGGAAGTGTTGTTTATGTTGAACAACATTGCCGAATGTTCTCCGGTGGGGAGCATTCGGTTAAGTTGAAGGTCGTGTTTGACAAAATTGTTGAACCACCTCAGACTCACTCCTATCCGAGCTCCTGGGGGTCATCAAAGAGGAGCAGGCTATTCTCGGTCCTCGCTCCACAATGGTGGAACGAAATGTCAGGACAGCGAATTTTCTGTCGTCGACTAAAAACACACTTCTTCAATCAATATCTGAAATGAAAAAAGAAAAGAAAATACTATCCTTTGTACTGTCTTTTACAATGGTAAATGGACTGCATTTATATAGTGCTTTTATCCAAAGCGCTTTACAATTTGTTCCTCAAATTTGACCCATTCAATCATACATTCACACACCGAGGGCGGAGGAAACCATGCAACCTGCTCATCAGGAGCAATTAGGGGTTTAGTGTCTTGCTCAAGGACACTTCGACATACTGCCCGGGAGGAGCAGGAATCGAACCGGGAACCTCTGGATTACCAGACGACTGCTCTACCTCTCGAGCCACTGTCGACCCCCATTTTACTAGTATGCACTCTGCTACTAAGGAATCTACCTTGCATATACTGTACTATTACATACAACAATGCTAATATGTCTACTATATGCACTCAAGTCTGTAGCACTGAAGTATGACACTGTTTAACGAACAATCTTACTTACCCTTAGTTACCAGAGTTAAGCAGACATGACCCGTTGTACAGAACTTGTAAGTCGCTTTGGATAAAAGCGCCAGGTACATGACTAAATGTAAGTGCCCACAGGAACTTCTCCAACACTGCTTCCAGTCCCAGTAGTGGAAAATGTACACAGTTCCTAGAGAGTAGAAATACCCAGATAAAATAGTACCATGGACCCATGGTAAAAGTATTTGATATTGAAAGGTATGCATCAAAAGTAAAACTACACATTCTACACAACGTTTGTGTATTCCAGTGCTTTGGAGCGTTCAACCCTCGATCCACTGACCTCTACATGTTGTGTTAAAGTGGTATGTGGTCCAGTTATACTGCTCTGATTGCATCCTCTTGAAGTTGGCAGGCTTCAAATTTGAAAGTACATAATTACATGTTTCTATGCAAAATCTCTTTATATATAGTATAAATCTAATATATAGATATACATATATGTATTATGGCAGAAACTGAGGAGGATCTTCAGAATATTTTGAACGTGGCTCATACATCATACAAGTGGCGATTGTTGATAAATAAAAGAGAAAACACAGATTGTACACTTCAGAAATAAGGGACTGCAGAGAAGCTCTTTTTGTGTTTTATATGGAGATTGTTCCCATACTGTAGCCATGGTGCCTGGGTTTTTATATTAGATGAACATATGACTTTTGAGGAGGGTATCAAAGTCATTGCAGACTCTGCAGGCAGAGCAGTAGTCAATAAGATGAACATTTGTAAGAATCTAAGGACATTGCATATTAAAATGCAGGTACAGTTTGTAAAAAAATAACGAATCAATACTGGTAGGGATATATGCCAAAAACCCATTCGACTCAGTTGGAAATTCCTATACAAGGTGTTGCAAAGATTATAATTAGGACCATTCAGATGTTATATGACAAACCATCAGCAAGGGTAAAGATTAATGGAGACCTATCAAAAACATTCAAACATCTAAGCCAATAGATTAAACAGAATAATAACATCAAAGGGGTGGACATAGCAGGAGGGGAACAGAAAACATCTTCATTCGCAGATGATGTATTGATATATTTGACGCAACCAGAACAATCTTACCCTGACCTGAGGAAGAGCCTGGAGATATAATGGTTCATTATGGAAACAGGTTCTCACCTTTAGCTACAACCCCTCCCAAGAACTAAGGGGGAAAAAGCTGCATCAAATGGGCAGGAGAATCAATTAGATATCTAGGAGTAGATATCAAACGATTTGAACAAATTATATTCTGATATTAAGGATCAAAGCAGACATAGCTAGATGGAACCCGCTGCCTTTCCTGGGCCTCAGTTCTAGAATAGACAAAAAATGTATGCCTTAGCAAGGTTACTGTATATCTTTCAGACTAGAAACAAGGTGACAGAGGAACAATTCACAAAGTAGGACAAAATGATTTCAAGATGTATATGGCAGGGGAAAATACCTATAATTAGACTCAAAACGCTGAAAATATCCAAAGATAAATGGCTCTCCCCTGAACGGATTTTGTCGCCTGAAACGGCAATCGACAGGCAACAAATAGGGCTTTAATTCGATATATATGCACACCTAAGCCGCTAGAGGTCACCAAAGTGGTGTTTCGCGCCGGTGGGCAAAATGTCCTCAAAACGTCCCGGGCCGGGTCGTGCCAGTTAAGAGGTTAAAGATTACTATTATGCAGCCCAACTAAGACCCTTTGGTGTGTTGGTGCGACCCCGACTATAATGCAACACGTAAGGACATAGAAAGTGAGTTGGTTAGAGGAGTACTGATACAGGCACTGATTAGAGACTGGGGCCTGGTGAGGAAATTGACGGATGAAGAAAACCCATGGATCAAACTGCCACTCAAGATATGGAATGAAATATTAATAATGAAAGACATAAGGGAAGCAGGAAGAGGGGGGCAGATGGAAATAGAAAGGCCTCACATTCCATTATAAGCCGCGCAATAGAATGTTTTGAGGAACTGAAACGGACACATGGATTGTAAAACCAGGACTTCTATAGATATCTCCACGTGCGTCACTATTTAAATCAAGCCATTCAAAAAGATCATATGAGAATCATAGAAGAAGGCGTATTGAGGGTATGCATACTGTAGCAGCATACAATTCTGAACCATGTAGAAGGATTATAGCGAACTTATACAATGGACTACAGTACCTGACGTTGATAGATGCAGCATACTGTGTGTCAAGGAGAAATGGGAACGGGAAGCACATTTTATTTATTAATAAAAGGATGGGCGGAAATATGTAAACAACAATGGAAAATGACCACCTCTCAGACTTGGTCATGTTCTTCATCTCTTCATCATCACACACTAAAAATATAGAGATGAAGGAGCAGACTGTCGGAGGGAATGTGGGAATAAAGATGTAAGCCACTATCATATCTTCTGGGATCGCCCATTCATTATCCCTCTATGGACACAATTACATGGAAACAAATATTAGAAGTAGAAATACCATTAAACATGTTTATATTATTTATAGGGCTATAAAACAAAAAACAAAACAAAAATATTTCTTGTTCTTCTCTCTTTTAACCAGGGTTAAGCAGGGGGGTCGGCGCCCGAGCGCCCCTAGTGGCCAGCCGCCACTGCCTTGTGCGGCACGATACGTCCCGGCAGAGTCCTGGGCACAAGAGAGACAAGATTAGGAGAGGAATAATCACAGAGCAGGTCTAGCAGTCTTCAGGTAGAGTCGTCGTACCTAGGTAGGCAGTTTAACACTGCGACGAGGAACGACAGGATCTGCCAGATGATATAGGGACCGCCTGATGATGTAATCGCTCACAGCCGCGCTGATTGAAGTCCCTCTGGCAGCGTGGGAACGCTTCAGCAGGAAGCTGCCCGTATATGGGCACGGCAGGATGAGGGCAGAGGAAGGCACGATCGTGACATTAATATGTTTTGTACACAGTCTGTAAGGGGTGCAATGTGTATCTGTGTGTACTGTATACAGATATATGATGCATATTTATTTGATTTATGCTTGATCATTGTGTGTATAGTGTAGTGTCTTGTCTATGGGCTGGGCACCAAAACAGGTGCATGATAATTAAAATAAAATTAATCAATCAATCAATCATTAAACCATGATACAGATGGTGATAATATGGTATTTGCATCATATTTTGGTCACTTCCATCATCATAGATGATGGAAATACCATGATACTTTTTTGGGAAATACTATGATACTTTTTTGAAATGGTAACCTGACCAATTATATAATAAATATGTGATCTAAGATATATAATAAATGTATTCATAGTCAATTTGCATATATAAAGGTTAAAAATACATTTCGGACAAAAAAGCCCAACAACACAAAAACAGTGTTTACCACCCTCAAAAACACAAAATGTCTAACGGATACTACCAAACTCCTCAGCACCGTAATGCATTCAGTTCCATATATAGGAGGCAGTGACTGAAACTAAGTGACCACATCTCAGATAAATTGTAAGAATGCTTCAGCGGATGCACATTCTCAACCCGAGCGGATTTCAAGCTGACTGGAATTCAAGCTGTCAGAGTCCTCACTATTCCACTGTGCAACGAGTGTTACACTATCACGCCGCACTTAACCGCTAGCGAGGATCCCCCCCCCCCCCCCCCCCCCCCCCCCCACACACACACACGCACACACAGCGAGTTGGGATCCAGACGCTGGATTCTCAATAATGTCAAATGTATAATGCACCGGGGAAATACCACATGATTTCAGCTAGCGAGAGACACTTGTGAGCCCCGGATGGAATGCTGGGGAAGAAATATATAATCTTCATTTTTTATTAAACTTACTGTAGTGGTGATCCCTCCATGCAAGTGGAATAATATTGTATATTGCTGCCTGCCTATGCTGTGGAGAGAGTGAGGCTATACCTAATGAATTGAATGGATCCTGGGTGGAAGAAATCCAGATGGATTCTCGTCTTCTCCTCTACTTCTCTACCCCCATTCTCTCTCTCTCTCTCAATATATCTCATATACCCACCCTTGCTCTGTCCATCACTACATCCACTTTCTTTCTCTCTCCATCTCTATGCTCATTCTCTCCCTCTCTCTCTCCCTCCAGCCGCACCATCCCTCCCTTCACCGCCCCTCCACCACGTCTCCGTTGAGCCGCGTTGCTCCAGTGAGCATCACGATCTGTACGCTCGTTGTTGATGTTGTTTCGTTTTTTTTCCTCCACTGTTCCTCTTACAAATTCACTTTGGCCGCCAGAATTGAATGTGGAGCAGCAGTACCGTGGGAGCTGTAGAGGGATATTGATAGGACTTATTTTATACATAACATCGGGCCCCTGAGAGACATGTCAGACTATACAGTTGTCCATCACAAAGTTCACCAGAGACAAAACAGAAAAGTTCTACAGGCTGATGTAAGGATTGGATCAGTATCCGATGAACGTGCTGTCATGAAGCAGTTCGGTCAGGGTTGTGTTACAAAACTCTGTTCCAAGTAAAAGTTTTACCAGAATGAATTGTTGTGTCAGTGTTGTGAATGATTTTACATCTCTCTTCATACTGAAAGAGCTGGTGAGATCTTGAGAAGTATACATTATTCTACAGGAGCTCATAAGGCACCCCAAAGAGAAGAAATAACACTACCTGGTTAAGACCTTGGGTTCGAGCGCTGTGTATTGTACTGTTGCTGTACTGCTGCAGTATTCATGGACAAAAGAAACGTGTTTTACCTGTGGGAATGTTAAATTGAAATGGTTGAGCTGTCTCTTGGAAAATAAGATAAATAAATAATCCAACCTATCCATCAGATTGGCAATGACGCACTTATTCCACGGAATTGTGTGTGATTGAGTCAACGTTTCCAATGATCTTCATCAACTAGCAAGCAGCCTTTTTGTCGGTTTTGGATTATTTGGTGATGTAATTTATATAAACGCTGTCCTTGTCCGCTCTTTTACCCCTAGACGCTGTCTGCTCTTGATAGTTACGGCACTCATCGTTGTATCCTGTATGATACGGTGGGTTGGTATTTTTTATCAGAAAGACGAATGAGACATTGGGTCTCATTCCTGAACGGATTGACGACCAAAAATTTCCTCTTAGGCAGATTTCTGCCCATTTAAGACATATTAGGGCTGGTAGCGCAGATTTGAGCGTGGCTGAGAGCAGATTTAAGAGTGCTGAGGAGCACACTTATGATTGATTGACTAATTGAACATTTTATTAACTTGACAGACTGTGTTCTCATAGTAATTCCTTCATGTCAACGCTACAGGCCTCCTTGGAATTAATAAATTAATTACTTAATCATAATTAAAATAAATATGACAATGGATCTCATTCTCGAACGAAGTTACGACAAAATATTTTGTCTTAGCCAGATTTCGGCCTATTTAAGACATATTAGGGCTGGGAGTGGGAGTCTTCAAATTTTCCTGAGATCTTATTTGAGAGCAGATCTAAGAGTGCTGAGGAGCACACTTAAATATGCTCTCAGCCCACGATCAAATCTCATGATTGATTGACTAATTTAAAATGTTATTATAACTTGACAGACTGTGTTCTCATAGTGATTCCTTCACGTCAACGCTACAGGCCTCCTTGGAATTAATTACTTAATCATAATTAAAATAAATATGACAATATTTGTACGATAATAAATTACGAATTTGATGTCGGAAAAATAAATAATATGGATTCATCTGATCACAGGGCAGCTGGATTAACCATATCTGAACCAGCTATTTTGGACAAATAATTACTCAGATATTCAAACACAATTATGCAATTATTGTGAAATGATTGAAAATAATAATAATTTAATGCCTTCTGTGGAATTTGTATTTCTTATTTGTTACACATCTGTTTTAATGATTCATTATATACATTTGAAAGAATGCAGGTCAAAATGCAATGTATCCCATTGATTGGTATACAATGAGACAGATCTTTGTTTGATTGATTGATTGATTGAAAACTTTATTAACAGATTGCAGAATGGGTACAGTACAGTACAGCTCAATTACATAAGGGGATGCAGACCAGAGAAAGAATTTCGTCTTGTTTACATCAGGGTCCCCCATTTTCAATTCATCATAACATATATGACACACATGACACTGATAGACAGTACTGCTACATCTATACATTTATGACATACCAGATTTGCAAATACAGTACTGTTTGTGATACAAAAAGAGTCCAGAAAAGAGAGTACATTTGACGTAGAAACTGTTGGAGGAGGTTGGGTAGGGATGGGTGGGGGATAGACTTACACTGTACAAGCAAAACTGTACATTAGAATATTGACAAAACCATACTTGGTCATTTACTGTACATTGGAGGGGGTTGATATAGCTATAAACCTGCATTCCTTCGAATATATCATTAATCAATTAAACTTATATTGAAATACACTATATAGCCTATACACCAATACTGAAATGACAGTGGATAAATAAATAAGAACTAAAGCTAATCGGTGGAAATAGATTGCATTAATATTCCATAACAAGTCTTGTGTGCGCCTACGAATGAACAGTAGCCTATAGGCTTATGGAATAATAAGCTATATGCGTTCATTCATTACGCCCGTCGTAGGCTATATATATTATATGTCATTCATTCATTCATATACAGTACTGCGCGCGCGTGTGTGTGTGTGTCTGTGTGTGCGCGCGCTGCGGCAGGTGTGTACCGCAAGCTGTATATGATGCCAATACATTAATCTAATCTAGTTTTGATGGGCGCAAGCGTGATTACGAAACCTAGCCGCATTTCTCGGAGACGCTCTCTGATTGGCACTGACTGACGCTAGGTTTCGTAATCACGCGGCTCGCAAAGCACTTCCGCCATTCCATTTCTCACAGCTGCGTCACCAGTTGCCTTATAAGGAACTATGGAGGCGGTGTTTTGTATGCAAATGAGCTAAACGGGAACGCGCTTTGGAGTTTACGACAGAATGCCATTCTCCAAGCAGATATCAGATCATATCATTTCTGCGACCGTTTCAGCCACTTAAGACATATCTCCAGCACGTTCAGGACTCAGAGTGTACTTGTCATAGATTATGTCTCAGTGGTTCCAAGATAAGTCTTCCAGAATATATCTTTGGAACATTTTCGGAAATGAGACCCAATATTTGTACGATAAGAAATTACGCATTTGAAAAATAAATAATATGGATTCATCTGATCACAGGGCAGCTGGATTAACCATATCTGAACCAGCTATTTTGGATAATTACTTTAATTACTCAGATATTCAAACACAATTATGCAATTATTGTGAAATGATTGAAAATAATAATTATTTAATGCCTTCTGTGGAATTTGTATTTCTTATTTGTTACATATCTGTTTTAATGGTATACAATGGGATAGACCTTTGTTTGATATAAACCTGCATTCCTTCGAATATATCATTAATCAATTAAACTTATATTGCCTCAGGGCAGCTCTGGCTGCAATTGTAGCTTACCACCACCGGTATGACTGTGTATGAACGAATAATGGACTCTGTGAAGCGCTCTGAGTCAGAGAAGAGCGCTATATAAAATCCAATCCATTATTATTATTATTATTATTATTATATTGAAATACACTATATAGCCTATACACCAACACTGAAATGACAGTGGATAAATAAATAAGAACTAAAGCTAATCGGTGGAAATAGACTGCATTAATATTCCATAACAAGTCTTGTGTGCGCCATGGCCTACGTGTCTGATGAGTGAACGGTATAGGCTTGATATATTCTGGTTACTTGTTTCATTGGGATTTGGTGGATGCTTTATATGTGTGCTCTGCCCTACATGCAGTGTAGGTACAGTCTGTATGTATGCGGACTGTGCCTGTGCTGTGCGTGGGGCAGAGCATGTGTGTGGTGTCTACTAGATCCTAATGAAACAAGTCATTAATGGAATAGTGAGCCTATACTGCGTTCATTCATTACGCCGTATATTATGTAAACAAGACCAACGTCTTTCTCTGGTCTGCATCCCCTTAACTATTGTGTGTATTGAGCCGTACTGTATTGTGTACCCATTCTGCAATCTGTTAAATAAAGTTTTCATTCATTCATTCTTCATATACAGTACTGCGCGTTCGTGTGTGTGTGTGTGTGTGTGTGCGCGCATGCTGCGGCAGGTGTACCACGAGCTGAACTATATATGATGCCAATACATTAATCGACTCAAATTTTGATGCGTCGCAAGACTCGCAAATCGCTTCCGCCATTACATTTTCACACGGCTGCGTCATTAAGTTGCCTTATAAGGAGCTCTGGAGGCATTGTTTTGTATGCAAATGACCTGAACGGGGACGCGCTTTCGTGTTTAAGACATGGTGTCATTCCCCAAGCAGATATCACAGGTGCGACCGTTTGAGCCACTTAAGACATATTACCAGCACGTTGGGGACTCAGAGTGAACTTGTCATTGATTCTGTCTCAGTCGGTTTCAAGATAAGTTTTCCAAGAGAACTCTTTGGAAATTTTTGGGGAATGAGACCCATTGGTATCTGTTTAGCTGGCCATTGATGGAACATTGCCACCATGCAGTATATCACAATGATGATTAATATACCTTATCTGACCCGCTCAAACTATTGGTTTACATTTAAGGTCTCACAAGTTCAGTCTAAACGTATCTGCCTTTGTTTTCATGCACCAGCTTCCTGGAATGATCTTGAACTTACTCTAAAAATCTATACTCCACTATCCTATGGGCAATTTAAAAACACAAACCTTCCTATCTCAGTATGTAACTGTTTTTAATTAAAACATGATCACAAACCTTCCTACCTCAATATGTAACTTTTTTTCATTTAAAACATGATCACCAACCTTCCTACCTCAGTATGTAACTGTTTTTAATTTAAAACATGATCACAACCCTTCTTACCTCAGTATGTAACTGTTTTTAATTGAATCACCTGTGTTTTGTCCTATTTATGCAATTTTCTTTTTTTCCTTTTATATGTGTTTTGAACTGTTTGAACTTGTAAACTTGTAATCTCAAGCACATTGCAAATGAGCGTAAAACCTCAATGTTCCTTTTTGAGAATAAATAAAGGTATAAAGGTTTCAATCAATGTAGCGTTCATGTATAACCTATGAGCCATATGTTATGCCTTTGTAGGAGACCTATCAGACCTAAACAGTACAGATGTCAGATTAATAAGTGAAACTTTGTCATTAGTAAGATTTAATGAGGTTAAAAGAGCTGGGAGTAACATAAAATATTCATGCATGGTTTTCATGTTTCATACAACCAGCTCAATTATTGTTTCATATAAATAACTGAGCTAAAGGGGCATTTCACAATATTAGCTACATTTGAATCTGCATTTGATCTACACTAACGAGCAAAAATCCTTTAGGCCTACCACAGACTGTATGAAAAGTGACTACTATTTAATATAAACTGTTTAGACACCCTGAAAATGGGGGTATACGAAAAGGTTGTTTGTTCAATGTGGCTGCCAACTCCTAATGTACAGTCTGAACTTAAATTCCACTTTTTAAATCAATATCTGAATAAAAATAAAAAGGAACCCTCAGTCTTACTGTCTTTTACTATTATATTCTATATTACTATGTCTATACTACTATCTACTATGCACTATGCTACTATGCCTATACTACTACCTACTATGCTAATAGTACTACTATGTACTATGTGTAGCACTCTAGTTCGACACTGTTTGACAGAGTTGTACCCCTCCTGCTGCACTAAATGTATGAACCCTATGACCCTGTTAAAAATGTATGGGGTTATATAAAACAGAACAGAGTTGTACACATTTAGATTCATGCAACGGGTCATCCAAATGAAACTGTGTGCAAAGGTTCCTTCTTCTACTGCATGGTACTACTCAATAAGGAAACCTTTCCTCTCCTTCAGTGATCCAGAAAAAGTCATCCATACTTTCAACTCCTCTCTGCTTGATTTCTGTGAGTCCCTGTACACTGGGATCAGCCAATCATCCTTGTCCAAAATGCTGCAACCATGCTTCCAACTGCTTCCAGATCTATGCTGGCCTCTCTGCACAGGCTTCCAGTTCGCTTCAGGATTTATTTAAAGGTCCTGCTGCTTGTTTATAAACCCTGAATGAACCCTCTTATGTCACAGGCCTCTTAACCCCTTACACTACCTCCAGGTCCCTCAGGTCATCTGACATGGGCCTCCTGGCTGTCCATCACTCTAAAACGGAGGCCCCTAGGCTGTGGAATAGCCTGCCCCATTCTATCAGTTCCTAGGCTCTGGAATAGCCTGCCCCTTTCTATCAGATCCTAGGCTCTGGAATAGCCTGCCCCATTCTATCAGTTCCTAGGCTCTGGAATAGCCTGCCCCTTTCTATCAGATCCTAGGCTGTGGAATAGCCTGCCCCTTTCTATCAGATCCTAGGCTGTGGAATAGCCTGCCCCTTTCTATCAGATCCTAGGTTGTGGAATAGCCTGCCCCTTTCTATCAGATCCTAGGCTGTGGAATAGCCTGCCGCTTTCTATCAGATCCTAGGCTGTGGAATAGCCTGCCGCTTCTTTTTTTCTCCCAATATATTTGTATTTGCATTTGTTAGTTTTACAAACAATTTTCAATGAACAGAGGTTTTTTCCCCATTTTTTCCCTCCCTCCCCCCTCCTTCGAGACAGGTCTATTAGGACATGTAGACTGTAAGCATCTGGCCTCTTTATCCGAGGAGAACAGTAAAAGGAAAAAAATAAAAACAGTGACAGTAATGCAGTTTACAATTTTTTCAAATATAATAAGTATTTTCCCTCCCTCCCACAGCCCTCCCCTTTACTGTCGTAGTCAGAACAAGGTATCTGAGTCATATTACGGAATCTGTCAGCACAAATTGTGTACTGTTGCATCTGTGTACGTCAGTCAGAAGTGCAAGACCTAGTGCATATGAGAGATAAAAATAAAACAAAGTAATTTTTTGGAGAAAATAAAAAGAGAACGTGGACGAAGTCCTAATATTTCCCTCCTTCCCCTTCTCATCCTCCCGCCTCCTTCTCCCTCTCTCTCCCTTTCTTCCCTTCTCTCTCCTCCATCCCTTTCCCCCCTCCTTCTCTCTCCCCCTCTCACCTCCTCCCCATCCTTCTCTCTCCCTCCTCCCCCTCCCCTGCGTTCAGTGTGTGAGCACATTGTGAACACACAAGATCTATATCAGGGGGGGGGGAAGAAAAAAGCAAAAGGTAAAAACAGATAGGACATGGTCAAGTGTAGATAGATAGATTTCGGCACTTCATATCACTACTATTATCGGGACAGGGTACCTGAGTTGTATCATGGAGTATACAACACATGTCATGTGCAGTAACGTCTGCACAGGCAAATCAGAGGTTACAGTAAAAATACAAATTTTTAAATAAACAATAAATTAAAAATTCAAAATAATTGTCACAGTTAAAATGGCGTTCGAGGGAGTCACTCACACCCAGGTACAGCAGGATGTAGGCCATGATTGGTGTGTGTAGTTATCAGGTCTTTCAAATGCAGGTTTTATTTCCAGCTAATCAGGGCTTAGTTGGTGGGTAATGTTGTAAGGTTTTCAAAGTAAGTGATAAACGGTTGCCAGTATTGGGTAAACTTTTTTGTAGATCCTCTAAGGGTAAACTTAATCTTTTCTAACTTTAAGAAGAACTGTCCGTAAGCCACATAGCTATCTTGGGGGGGGGGGGGGGGGGGGGGGGCAGGTGGCTTCCATCCTAACAAAATCCTACGTCTGGCTAGCAGTGTGGTAAACGCTATTATGATGGAGTTAGGAGTGTTTAATTGTTCAGTATTTGGTGGGACTCCAAAAATTGCTGACTGGGGCGAGGGCTCAAGATCGATTGAGAGGACTTCAGATAATATTTCAAAAATAGTAGTCCAAAAAGTATACAGTTTAGGACATGTCCAGAACATATGCGTGAGATTAGCTGGGGAAAGAGTACATCGGTCACATTTGTCCTCCACATCAGGGTATATTGCTGCCAGTTTGAATTTGCAGTAGTGGAGTCTATGGAAAACTTTTAATTGGATGAGCCCCAGCCTAGCGCAGGTGGTCGAGGTGTTAATACGGTCTATGGCTCTGGTCCACCATTCGTCAGGGAAGTCTTCCTCAAGCTCATTCTCCCATTTGTTTTTTGTTTTTACTAGAGAGATTGTGTCAAGTTCGGAGATAAAGCTGTAAATATCAAAGATGAAGCCTTTCCGCCCCGGCTTGATTGTGAAGAGATATTCCCAGGGTTGATCGCGGGGGAGATCGGGGTAGGAAGGGTAGTTGGTTTGTATATAATGTCTGATCTAGAAATAACGGAATAGATTGTTTCGGGGTAAATCATATTTGTGAGTGAGAAGGCAGAGTCAAGAGTTGAGGGGGCAAATAAGTGGTTGTTATCTATGGGGCCATTGATGGAACTTTCTATATATTTAAAGTGGGTACGAAATTGGGTCAACATTTTCAGTGTAGCTATTACCACTGGGTTGAGCATGAATTTAGAGGGAGAGAGTGGTAGCTTGGAGTAGATCAATTGTTCCATCCCAATGTATATATTCCCCAGTGTGTGTCTCCATGTGTGTGTGTTCTCCATTTTGTTTCCTCCCTGCAGCCATTGTTCCCTTCACCATTGGTCCCTGCCAGGCCTGCCCTTCCATTATAGCAACACAGCACCGATTGGTGGCAACACTCAATCCACACCACCCAATCATGGATCACCCCACACCTGTTAAAACATGGCTTCTCACTTCAGTCTTTCTCTCTCTCTGGCATGAGGCTAGGCCTGTTGTGATTTTGTAAACCTGTAACTTTGACAGTATTGCATTTTGTTTATTGGCCTTTGGTGCTTAGTAGAAATTTCCTTGTGTGTGTATGGCCACAGAGAGAGCATTGTTAGTTATAGTTTGTTTTTGTATATATTCTGCCTTTGTTTCTGTATAATTAATGTGTTTTTCTCTCTTTCTCAGGAAGCACAGATGGGGTGAGCTGCCATTTCCTTTGGATATTGTTTTCTCCTGTTTTGGTTAGGTAAGAGTAGTTTAGGTAATGTAATCTCTTTTACCATAGATTAGATTTGGGTTTATTTGGAGTATAGTGGTGTTTGTTTGTTGTTTTGGCCTGGGCTCACCCCTGAGCTACATGTGCTTCCTTTGCATCTTTCAATAAATATCATTGTTGTTTACAAACGTGGTCCATCTTTTCTGTCAACCAACTGTTATGTTACAGCCCTTTACCCTTAGACTCACAGGGGTCGTAACATAAATGGGGGCTCGTCCGGGATCTTGTAACCCATGTTCAATTGTTGGTTGATGGATTTGGTGAACTGTGTTTGTTTACACTTGTATAGTTATTAATTAATTTGTGTAAAAATGGCATTTGTGTAAGAAAAAATAATGGCAGTTAGTACTTTTGATCTGGGGAAATTCTTGAGCAATCCTACTTGGGAAGCGCTAGATAGCTGCCGCAAGGCAGACTTAGTGGAGATTGCCACACATTTTAAACTCTCGGTTCAACAAAAGCATCTTAATCAGGATATCAGGTGTCTTGTGGTAGATAAGCTGTTGGAGCAGGGGACGCTTGTTTTACCTGCGGTCTCTGATGAACATGCAAGTCCTCCTGGTGAACCTACGGAAGCACAGCCTTCTGAGGAGCAAGCCCATGGTGCTGAAAAGGCAGGTGTGAACGTCACATTGCCACATTTTCACTTGACCTCTCCTGTGTCAACTGGGTCTCGAGAAGGGGCCCAGGTCAAGGTTAGAATAGCCCGTCTCCAGATGGAGGCTCAGGAGAAGGCACAAGCACGTGAGGCGGAGTATCGGCTTCGTAAAATGGAGCTTGAGGCGGAAAATGAAAGGGCTGTTAACATCCGTAGGTTGGAGCTTGAGGTGGAAAAAGAGCTCAGACTGCGGGAGTTGGAGCTGGGAGACCAAAGGAGTGGATCCAACTCTGCTACACCGACTCCTCCACAAGGCCCGGGTATGTCCTCCTCCACAGCTTATTCATCACACACTTTTGATATAAGTAAACACATTGCTTTGGTGCCTCCGTTCCGAGAGACAGAAGTTGATACTTATTTTAATGTGTTTGAGCGTATTGCTGCTTCATTGCGCTGGCCAAGAGAGGTCTGGCCTTTGTTGCTTCAATGCAAATTGACTGGTAAAGCCCAAGAGGTTTGTTCAACACTTTCCCTAGAAGATAGTTTACTGTATGATACTGTGAAGGCTGCCATCCTTCGTGCATATGAGCTTGTGCCCGAAGCTTATAGGCAGAGGTTTCGCAGTCACAAGAGAGCTGTCAACCAGACCTTTGTAGAGTTTGCTAGAGAGAAGGGAACTCTCTTTGATAAATGGTGTGCAGCAAGCAAGGCCTCAGATCTTAACTCTCTCAGAGAACTCATTCTATTAGAAGAGTTTAAGAATCGTTTGCCAGAGCGTATTGTAATTTACCTGAGTGAGCAGAAAGTGTCCACTCTGCAGCAAGCTGCTGTATTAGCTGATGAGTTTGCGCTAACCCATAAAACTGTGTTTGTAGATAGGCGTGACTCGTTTCTCCCCCATGATTTCTCTTAGAAACATTCTGTCCCCAACCATTCAGAATTCACACACCCCCGACCAAAAATGTCACCTCCACGCTCAAAAGAGGAGCGGACATGTTACTACTGTCATAAATCTGGTCATGTTATTTCTGACTGTTTAACATTGAAACGTAAGCAGCAACCGTCCTCTCAGAACTTTAGACAACCCAAAGGGGTTGGTCTGATTAAAATGGCACCTGATTCCGATCAACAGATGCACAATGATCAGGATGTTCTCGATCCTTGTTTCAGGCCATTTACTTCAAAGGGTTTAGTTTCCTTGACAGGGGAACCAAAAGATCAGTGTACAGTTCAGATCTTACGAGATACTGGAGCCTCACAATCCTTTATCCTCTCTGATGTACTACCTCTGTCTGAGAAATCTTCCTGTGGTTCTAGTGTCCTAGTTCAAGGTATTGAGATGGGTTTCGTGCCAGCCCCGTTACACTGTATTCATGTACAATCTGATTTGGTCACTGGTTTCTTTAAAATAGGGGTGAGACCTTCCTTGCCAGTTAAAGGCATTTCCTTTATCATGGGAAATGATTTAGCTGGAGGACAGGTGAACGCTGTGCTGGAAGTGTTGGATCACCCATACACAGATTCTCTGCCTGATGACTTGTCACAGAACTTCCCTGAAGTTTTTTCTGCAAGTGTTGTCACTCGGGCTCAATTGAAAAAGAGAGGTGATGAAATTAATTTGTCTGACTCTGTTTTTGCTTCAGCTTTTGTCAGGGAGGAGTTGCTGGCTCCAACTTCTGATACCGCTGACAAACCACCGACTCATAGTAAGGTACCCCCACAGACAACTGTAACTAGTTCCGACGCATTGAAGTTACCCGTTACTCGTGAAATGCTAATTACTGCCCAGAAGGCTGACCCTTCTCTTGCAAAATGTTTCTCTTCTCTTGAAACAGAACAGAGGAGAGAGTTGCATTCTTATTTTGTGGATGAGGGAGTTTTGATGCGTACATGGAGGTCCCATGGTACTAGACTGGCAGAGCATGCACAATCGGAGATAGGGCTACCAGATCAGGTACCAGACTGGAGCACTGTTTATCAGATTGTTGTCCCTGCAGTTTATCGTCAGCATGTACTGTTCTTGGCCCATGACCACCCTTGGTCTGGACACTTGGGAGTCACTAAAACATACAACAGAATACTTCAACATTTCTTTTGGCCCGGTTTGAAGTCCGATGTAGCACAGTACTGTCGTACCTGTAGTACTTGTCAGATCACCGGGAAGCCAAACCAGGTAATTCCACCTGCTCCCCTCTGTCCTATACCAGCGGTCGGTGAACCATTTGAACATGTCATAGTTGACTGTGTTGGTCCGTTGCCAAGGACCAAAGCCGGCAATCAGTTTTTGTTGACAATAATGTGTACCGCCACCCGTTTCCCTGAGGCTATCCCTCTTCGCAGAATTACAGCGCCTGTAATAATTAAGGCTTTGACGAAGTTCTTCTCCACGTTTGGACTGCCTAAGGTAGTACAAACGGACCAAGGCACCAAGTTCCTGTCTAGGTTATTTGAGCAAGTGTTACAGTCCCTGGGTATCCGACATATAGTGTCCAGTGCCTACCACCCTGAAACTCAGGGGGCTCTAGAACGTTGGCATCAGACCTTAAAGTCCATGCTGCGTAAATATTGCTTAGACACAGAGAAATATTGGGATGAGGGTGTCCCCCTTGTTCTATTTGCTGCACGAGAGACCATACAGGAGTCTCTTGGTTTCAGTCCTGCTGAGCTCGTTTTTGGGCACACTGTTAGAGGGCCTCTGAAAGTTCTTAAAGAACGGTTCATGTCAAAGGGTGCCAGCACACCCACTAATGTTCTAGATTTTGTTAGCCAGTTTCGAGAGCGACTGCATCAGGCGTGCTCTCTCGCAAAAGAAGCGCTCTCTTCTTCCCAGAGAACTATGAAACGGCACTATGACGAGAAAGCTGTTTCTCGATCTTTCCAGCCAGGTGATAAGGTTCTAGTCCTGTTACCTATCCTTGGTTCTGCTCTTTCCGCTCGTTTTTCCGGACCGTATGCAATAGACAAGAAGATAAGTGATACAGACTATGTGGTTCGCACCCCTGATCGTAAACGTCACTCTCGTGTTTGCCACATCAATATGCTTAAACCATATTTTTCCAGAGATAGTGTGCAGGTGAAGACCTCAGACCAGACAGCCGGACTGGCCGTCTCTGCTGTTGCCTCAACTCCAATAGTTCCGGACTCTCCTGACATTAGTGGTGAGGATGTAGATGGCTTGGAGTTGCGCAATGCAGCCCATCAGGGTGCTAGATTGTCCAACACTGAGATGTTATTGAACCTGCCCACTCACTTAGCACACTTACCTGAGGAGCAGCGAGAGGACATCACAAATTTGATTCAGGCCTACATGGCTCTGTTTGGTGATGTTCCCTCCTGTACTTCTGTATTGGCCCATGATATTAATGTTAACAATGCTGTGCCTATCAAGCAACATGCATACCGTGTTAACATCACCAAGAGGGCCATGATGCAACAGGAGGTTGACTATTTGTTAAAACATGGTTTAGCCAAGCCAAGTTGCAGTCCCTGGAGTTCACCTTGCTTGTTAGCTCCCAAATCGGATGGAACTCCTAGATTTTGTACTGATTTCCGAAAGGTAAATGCTGTCACCGTGCCTGATTCCTTCCCACTGCCCCGCATGGAAGATTGTATTGACAACCTTGGATCTGCCACCTATGTTAGCAAACTAGACTTGTTAAAGGGTTACTGGCAGGTCCCTTTGACCCCCCGTGCCTCGGAAATTTCGGCGTTTGTTACTCCTGACAATTTTTTGCAATATACTGTAATGCCTTTTGGAATGCGTAATGCCCCGGCCACTTTCCAGCGACTGGTGACCCTAGTCCTGGCTGGTGTTCCAAATTGTAATGCCTATCTCGATGACCTGGTTGTCTATTCGACCAACTGGCGTGACCACATGACAACCTTGCAAACTGTCTTTGACCGCTTAGCTGGAGCCTCCCTGACCCTTAACCTTGCCAAGTGTGAGTTCGGCAAGGCTACGGTTACCTATCTTGGTAAGCAGGTAGGACAAGGCCAAGTGCGTCCGGTGGATGCAAAAATATCTGCAATCACAACTTTTCCAGTGCCTACTACTAGGCGGGAATTGCGTAGATTCCTTGGGATGGCTGGGTATTACCGTGGTTTTTGCCGGAACTTTTCTTCTGTTGTCACTTCTCTCACTAGCCTGTGTAGCCCGTCCAAACCATTCATTTGGACAGCTGATTGTCAAAATGCATTTGATGGTGTTAAAGCTCTCTTATGCAGTTCCCCTGTTCTCTCTGCTCCAGATTTCTCCCTGCCGTTCCAGCTGGAGGTGGATGCCAGCGGGGTGGGAGCTGGAGGGGTGTTATTACAGGAAGATCACGATGGTGTCAGTCACCCGGTTTGTTATTTCTCCCGGAAATTTAACAAACATCAACTAAACTATTCCACTATTGAAAAGGAGACTTTGGCTATGTTGTATGCGTTGCAACATTTTGAGGTGTATGTCGGTTCGAGCGTATTACCAGTGGTAGTATACACCGACCACAACCCATTGGTTTTTCTGTCGCGGATGTACAACCACAATCAGCGCCTCATGCGTTGGGTGCTCATAGTGCAAAATTATAACCTCAGCATAAAGCATAAGAAGGGGTCTGAGAATGTGTTGGCGGATGCTCTATCTCGGAGTTAAATCTCTGTTGCTGTCGACTCGTTGTCTGTTGCTGTCGACTCGTTCTACTGTATATTGCTGTCGACTTGTTCTATTTTGCTGTCTACTCGGTCTATGTTGCTGTGGACTCGTTTTATGTTGCTGTCGACTCAGTCTCTCTTGCCGTCAACTCGTTCTGTCATTGTTGACCCGTGTGGTTTTACCAACTGCTAGTTTTTTCATAGCTCTTTGTTTTGGAGTACATGTTATCTCGGGGATGTTATCTCGTTGTTAAAAAAAATTAAAAAAAAACATGTTTAGTTGGTGTTAGGTGTCAAACATGTTTTTGTCTTATGTATGGGGGTGTTACATCCCAATGTATATATTCCCCAGTGTGTGTCTCCATGTGTGTGTGTTCTCCATTTTGTTTCCTCCCTCCAGCCATTGTTCCCTTCACCATTGGTCCCTGCCAGGCCTGCCCTTCCATTATAGCAACACAGCACCGATTGGTGGATGGCTTTCCAGACTCCAACACTCAATCCACACCACCCAATCATGGATCACCCCACACCTGTTAAAACATGGCTTCTCACTTCAGTCTTTCTCTCTCTCTGGCATGAGGCTAGGCCTGTTGTGATTTTGTAAACCTGTAACTTTGACAGTATTGCATTTCGTTTATTGGCCTTTGGTGCTTAGTAGAAATTTCCTTGTGTGTGTATGGCCACAGAGAGAGCATTGTTAGTTATAGTTTGTTTTTGTATATATTCTGCCTTTGTTTCTGTATAATTAATGTGTTTTTCTCTCTTTCTCAGGAAGCACAGATGGGGTGAGCTGCCATTTCCTTTGGATATTGTTTTCTCCTGTTTTGGTTAGGTAAGAGTAGTTTAGGTAATGTAATCTCTTTTACCATAGATTAGATTTGGGTTTATTTGGAGTATAGTGGTGTTTGTTTGTTGTTTTGGCCTGGGCTCACCCCTGAGCTACATGTGCTTCCTTTGCATCTTTCAATAAATATCATTGTTGTTTACAAACGTGGTCCATCTTTTCTGTCAACCAACTGTTATGTTACAGCCCTTTACCCTTAGACTCACAGGGGTCGTAACATCAATGCAGGAAAACGAGTTAGACGGCAAGACCTAGCTTCTAACAGACACCAGTATATCAAGGAAGAGCGAAGCCAGTACGACATTTGTGACCAGCCATAGACAGTAGGGACTTGTTGAGGCATCTTCAATTTTCTATATATATTTTTTTTTACATATTATGAAAGTACAGATTCATACCTACAAAATAAGCCATCACTTGAACATTTTGGTGGGATACTTTTCAAGCTACTTCCTATGAATCATGGTGATATCACAAAACGTATTCAGAGAAAATGGCCTTGACAGTTTTACACTTACTGTAAGGGTCCACAATTCCCAGGACTTTTCTCCCCTGTCTGTACTCCTCAAGAGCCCCCACCTTTTCACATTCCTCCGCCTATTCTAGGAACCTTCCCCCCTGTCTGTACTCCTCAACAACCCCCACATTTACCACCACCTTTGCACAGACATTTCCCATCTCCCCCTGCTGGACATTCATCTGAACTTCCCCTTATCTCCCTCATGCATACCCTCCTGGTGCACTGGTGTATCTTTAATGTCTACCTGTCTCTCTGTGCCCTTCCCCTGCTACTTTGTCTCTTGTTCCCTTGTTTATTGTTATGTTTACTCTGACTGTGTTCAGTCTTTTGTTCTGTGTGTTCCCAGTATATTCATATGTTCTTGTCTAGCCCTGTGTTGTATTGTGTTCTAGTCTATATTATTTCCCCAGTGTGTTTGGCCTTGTGTTTTCCTGTAGCCCTGTGTGTTAGTTCTTTCCCTCTCATGTGCGTCTCGTTTTGCTAATTGCCCTGCTGTCTCTCTAGTGTTAATTGTTCCCCCTATATCTGGTATGTGTTCCCTAAAGTTTTTTTGTGGGTTCATTGTTTGAGATTCCTGTTTGCTGTTTGATGTTGCTTTGCTCTCTGTCTCACCCTGTCTCCTGTGATCCAGTTTTTGCCTCATAGTAAGTGTTCCCAGTGTTAGTGTTTGTTTTGTTACTTTCCTTGTTTTTGCATTTACAGTTCGGTTTTTTGGTTAGTGTTTATTTTGTAGTTAGGTTTTGCAATCCTTTTCTTGCCAGCCTTGCTGAGTTTTGTTATTTTCCTTTGGAGAATCCTTTGCTCCACGTCTCGTCTGCCTATCTGCCTGTGCTCACCTTTTCTGTTCTGCTATTGGGTCCTCTACCAACACGATCCCTAACACTAAAAAAAACTACAACCCTACCCAGAATGCATTGTAATCCATGGCCCCCCTTTCTCTGGAGGCAATTAACACCTGGCTGTGTTCTAATCAGGCTCTTTTGTTATGACAATGTCTTGTGGCACTGCAAACACAACACCCATAGAAGGAAAATTTAAAGAAGGTTTATTAAAAAAATTGTGTGGTAGTGAACGGTCAACCTTCTGTAGTGTGGTAGTGAAAAGTTAACCTTCTGTAGTGTGGTAGTGAAAGGTTAACCTTCTGTAGTGTGGTAGTGAAAGGTTAACCTTCTGTAGTGTGGTTGTGAAAGGTTAACCTTCTGTAGGGTGGTAGTGAAAGGTTAACGTTAGGTTATGACTATAACCAAGTTCTGTTAGTTAGGGGCGATGCTTGGCATCGCCTTCTGCACTATCTCGCGTACGTGCACGTGTACTGAATAAACCACAAATGTACCTCTAATACCAGTATTAGTCTGACCACACCCCTCATCAGCTTACCTTCATAAGCAGGTGTGTGGTCACCTGCTCTCCTCCTTCCCAAGCTTTCACCACAAGGTGAGGACAAGGGCTGCAGCGGCGTCCGATGCCAAGCATCGCCCCTAACTAACAGAACTTGGTTATAGTCATAACCTAACGTTCTGTATCGTTAGTGGCTTAGCTTGGCATCGCCTTCTGCACAAGGGAGGCCAAGCGGAGCCACTTGGCTGACAAATACACCCCGCTGACAGCCCCCCAAAACCATCAGAACAGGGAGGGCCGAGCCCCCCCGACCCCCCCTAATGGAGGGTAGCCCCCCTATTAGGGACGTCACGGGAGGGCGACGGACCCGACCGTGCGAAGAGGCACTCAAGCAACTCAACGCACAGGGTGAGCAGACCGTGGCTTGACCCCACGACTACACACACGCACAACCCGCATGCCACCCGGGAACGAACGGAGGAACAACCTCGTTACTGCCCCCAGAATCACGGGGTCAAGGGCAAACCCAACCCCGTGGCAAGGCCGTAGCAGCGGAGCACGAAGGAAGACCCAGACCCACCAAAAGGACTGGACTCCCTGGAATGGGGGCCCGGAGAAGTCCATGATGCCAGCATCAAGACCCCACCAGGTGGGCACGTAGTGCCCCGCCCCCCACATCGCCAGCGTATTCGGACAAAGGCCCCTCAGTTACTGCACCTGGTACCCCAGGCGGAACCAACCAGGCCAGAACCTGCCCAGCTTCCGAGATCGGACGAGACCGGGCGTGTTCAGGTCGGTATGGCCGTAAGCCGAGCGGGCCCCGTCCCCCCAATAGTACACCGCCTGGCACACTGACCCTGCAGAATAGGCAGTCAGCATGGCCGTAAGCACACAAAAAAGGTTAACCAACGGAAGCAGGCAGCGCACCGGGGAAAAACCAGGCAACAGGCTGTTAACCCTAGCCTGGAGACTGCGGACGAGACAGGCGCCAGAGGGGACAGCTGAACACAGCCGCCCCGGCGGAAGGAGCGTAAGCTGGCGGTGTTGCATGACCAAGCCTCCATTTAACAACCCCCACCCAGAGGGGTCGAGGCAGAGAAGGCTGACACGATCGGCAGACGTCATGAACGTGCAGGGGCACCCTCAACCGGTGAACCCGGGAGTTGACACTGCTCCAACACACCAGGGAATCAACCACCTCGGTGTTACCCAATGCGGTGGTTGTTCCTATAACCCCTCAAGAAAAAACTCCAAAACACACCTGCGGGTATACACCGGCTATACCGCAGTACAAGTGTTTCAGTTTCCAAAAAGGGTTAACCCAGGCCTACGGGTCGCAAACATCACTTCGGACCGGGCCTGGCGGTACGGGAAGCACAGGGTCACCAGAGGAGGTCAAAAAACCACCCCCACAGGCCCCTCTTCGCCATGCGTGAGAGAGGAGCGAAAAATAATGGAGAACCAGCCCCTAAGCACACCGTACCTGGTATTCCCCGGCGGTCTCCCAACCAAGTACTAACCAGGACCAACCTGTGTAGCGGCCGAGATCCGACGAGATCGAGCGCGTACAGAATGGCATGGCTGTAAGCCATGACGACAGTGCTGAGTAAAAACATACCCAACCAGGGTCTCCATAGCGCTTAACCCTGTGACACCCAGACCGACCTGGCATTTTTCCCCCTGAAAAAAGCCCAAGTCCCTCAGGGTACCAGAACAGCAGATCTGCATCCCCGGCGGACAACGGGTTCAACTGATCTGGACCAGCGTGACCAGAACCAGTCCCGTGCCCTAACCACGCCGACATGCCTACTCCAGGAGAAGGGCAGATATGCGTGTTGATCTTAACATGAAAAGAAGGCGCCACCCAGACGTCGGGACGAACCGCGCCTGGTGGCCCACCCCAAGGGCGTGAGACCCCACTACATATGTTCAGATCCATCCCGTCATCATCCCCCAGACATGAACGAGAATCCGTCGACAACCCACCCAGGTCATGGGATGTGGTCGCCGGAAGAGGAAAAACCCCCATCTCAGTTGCTTTATAAAAACGCTGTTTCAACCACAAGCAACTAAGGCGTGCCAGTCAATCGCCTGTTTACAGCGAGCTAGCACTATACGTGCGTCGGGACACACCCCCATCAATGAACAGGCTATTTAGACCTGTCATTGAATCCCCAAGGCGCCCAGGGGAACGACAAGAGGGGTGTGACACTCCCTAACTCCAACACTTCTGGAATAGAAAGAAGGAAGCATCAACAGTATGTATCCCAGTCTACACAGCCGGGGTAAAAAATGTTCACATTTTTACATCCCACCACCCTCCCATAGGAAAGAGACGGGGATCCCCAGAGAGACTTCCCACGCGAGCTGTACAGATTGAAAAGAATATATTGCACCTTGAGCCATGTAAAAAACTGGTTTTAGGGCCTCCGGGGAAGAGGCACTGAACCCATACACACTCAATAAACGAATTGAATCGAATATACATACAATAGAAAAGGACCCTTCTAGAGGGTCCACTCACTTTGACAATCTGAGGAGGAAGGCTCTGTACTCTGATGGAGGCTTCCTCACATGGAAGAAGGAGTCCGAACTCACAGAAGGCCTGAGTAGGCGCTTGGTGAGGAGGAGCCCTGACCACCCCCCCTGAAAACAGATCCATCACATGGACCTGAACAGCACACGGAAGTCCTACCAACAGAGACGCGCACGGTGACGTACTCTATGGCGGGGGAATTCCTGCGGTGCACACGCCCAATATACCAGGCCGTGGGACCAGGAACTCCCTCCCCCCCCCCCCCCCCCCCCCCCCGTAACGTGCCGAACCGCCACGTGACGGGAACCTTGAAGGACAGGGGGTGTACCCCTGACCGACAGAACAATGGGGAGAGGAAAAGTTACCAGTTCACCCCTTTACGACCCCACACCCATGATACGACGTAACGACAAAAAGAGAATATGACACAGTCATAGTCAGCTCTATGAAGCGTTTCACAGCTCCACACAGCGCACGAGCTAACCTGCTATCTGATTTTTACTAAGGAAAAACACAGAATAGAGAGGGCTCTAAGAACCCCGGTCCAACATACACATGTGCTTCTGTGGCCAGTACAACCCAGTTGTAGGTCACATGACACACACAACCCATCATCACCTACAAAAAATGGCAAAAACACTCAACAGAGGAACGCCGTTTTTTTTTCACAATGAGAGAATACATCATTCTTGATTAGTATCGACCACAGGCCTTGCTAAGCACACATGACAGCAACCAAACCAATTTCCCTTTAGGAAATAAGTTTCTCCAGCAGATTTAGCACAACCTCAGCAATCAAGCTGAGAGTTACATCGTATCCCTACCACACAAAAGACACAATTAATGCACAACATGTCTGATAGGAGGTGATAAAGTCCCCAGGGAACCGGGGGGGGAAACACAATCCTCCTATTTTACCCTCAATACGGCCAGTTAAAACAGGAAAACCTGTTAATGTGTGAACTCACTGTTCATTGTCATTACAGTCTGAGAAAGAACATTCTTTTACTCACTCGTCACCAAGCATAGCTTCATAGGTTAGTTGCCTTAGTAGTGAGTACACGGTACACATAAACACCATGATGTTTCTCACACAACAACCAGATCAATACATCACGATCTGCACGAAGAAGCTAACTGCCAGTGACAAAAACAGCTCACACACAACCCGCAACGTATCTCAAATGCATTGCAACAACACACGTTTTGGGAAAAAACACCGTTATTCACAATACATTTAGCAAGGTAAAACCAGAAGACGTGTTTATGAGGTCTGGCCAACCCCGTACCTGCCCGGAACGCAGATCAGCGAAGTGCAGTCACAAGCCACCGTAGAACACAGCCGTCCCGTGTTGTTCGATCCGGGCAGCGTCGCCGCTCCACCAGTCGCTACAGTCCTCTTTGTTGACGCAATCCCCGTCTAGGCTCAGGCAGGGTCGACGAACATCCCCTGTCAAGGATGACGTCGTGGTCAAGAGTGTAAAACATGTTAAAATCAAAGCACGTTCAACAGAAAAGCATCAAGCTAACGGCTGCTCCAACCGTTCGGGTGCTATTGCTTCCGCTCGCGAGACACCGATCTACGACGCACGCGATCAGGAGCGAGCTCCCGGCGGCGCGCGAGAAGCCAAGCTACCCCGCGCCAGGCCACCGACCGGCTAACCGTAAGCTATGAACATGTAAACAATGACATAACACTCACCCAGACAGGCCGCCGTTCTGAACCCTCCTCACTTTTTAAGAGAAAAGAGAAAACAAGACGTCAACACCGCTTCACAACGGTGACATTAACACGTCCGGCGGAATCAGCACAGTACCAACTGGCCTGTATAGCTGACTTTGAACATGAATCTGCCGCTATCGCACATTACATGCACATATCCCCTCGTGAAGGAATACTCTCATTTGGATATGAAAGATGGGGTCTTAACACGGTGACAGAGAGAATCCACTCGTCCAGAACACACAGGGATCACCAGTGTCAATGGTCGCGGCCCACTAGTTAAAACTATAATGGTCGCCAGACCAAGGCCTTCTGTCGCCTAGACGGCTAAACAAAGGACCCTAGCCTGGGGCCGGTTTCCATAAACTTTGTCAAGTAGCCCCCATAGCACTAACAGACAAGTGGAGCCCGCCAGCAAACACTACTCACCCAACCTGGAACGCACCGCTCCTCACAACAGCGGCATGTCCGACAGTTCAGCTGTGGCCTGACAGGTTTCACCCCAACAAACACAGCAAGGAACTGCAGTTGAGAAGCATGCAGCGGCGTGCTCCCAATACGAAAACCGGTGGAGGGTTTGTAGAATGATCATCATCTTCTAGACACTCCAGTACGAAGACAATATCGCCGTATTTTCTCGAAAATAGTGAGAGAGAAAATAAAGATATGATGTCAACGTATCCTTGTTTCCCAAGCTGTTCCTAATCCAATTTCTTCCATCATGGTGTCAAGTGTGGGGATCTACCGAGGCACCTCTTCCTTGTGGTGAAAGCGAGAAGGAGGAGAGCAGGTGACCACACACCTGCTTATGAAGGTAAGCTGATGAGGGGTGTGGTCAGACTAATACTGGTATTAGAGGTACATTTGTGGTTTATTCAGTACGCGTGCACGTACGCGAGATAGTGCAGAAGGCGATGCCAAGCTAAGCCACTAACGATACAGAACCTTATGTAGTGTGGTAGTGAAAGGATTATGTCTGTTTTAATTTAATAAGTGGTCTTAAAATGTCAGTAGTGTACCATAGCAGACTATATTTTTAGGAAGGAGGTTGAAGAGGTTGAAGAGGAGTATCTTCTTTAGTTAAAGGTACAGTATAGTTTCGATTTTTGGTACCTATTTGCTACTTACCAAAGTCCATGGGGTCAAGCTCCTTACTTTCACAGTGCACACAAAGTAGATTTCAGTGTGCCCCAGTTAGCTTGTACAGACAGGTGCTTGACCCCGTTGACTTTGCATTAGTTTGTGGTTAACTATCCAGAGCTAGTATGAGGAACAGCATGGGTTGTGTCAAGAAATTATATTATATTATATTTCCCTGCTATGTAAGTGCAACTCTATGCCATTACACTGTCTTCTATATGACATGCCCCAGTGATGAGCAATCTCCAAGTATTAGGCCTATATGGACCTAGTATTTATATAATCTATTATATACACTTATATACTAACCTAAACTGTAGCACTCAACACTTTGATGGACATTGTTACTGAGCTGATAGAGTTGTGCTCTTCCTGATGACTTGTCGTACAGACCTTGTAAGTCTAAAAGTGGATAAAAGCGTCAGCAAAATGACTAAATGTAAATGTAAACCTAGTATGTAGGGCTGGATGGTATGGTCTAAAATGTATATCACGGTATAATTTGAAGCATAGACGATAACGGTATATATCACGGTATATTCATTTATCTTAAAATGTCTATATAAATGCTTCTGAAGGGGTAAAACACTGGTATGGCAGCTATTGCTGCACCCTTGTATTACTAGGACACATTTCACATAGTACAGAGGTATTTTAAGAACATTTATTGTGCAAAACTGGAATAGAAAAATGCAAAACCTTTTCTCAAGTTACTTCCATCTCTGAAAAACACTTTTCATGAAATACAATCAAATCAAGCGGCACAAAGTGAAAATAAAAACGACAGCAGGACAAGAGGTTTCTTTCCCTCAAACAACTCAAACACAATACAACTCCAACATAACTTAACTTTAGTGTACACATTTGACAACGTAGAGAGAGAGAGAGAGAGAGCGAGAGAGCGTGATGTAATAGGTTTGAGTTTGAGGTTTGAGCTTCCTAAGATGCCGTAGGTGATGATGTCACACCAGGATTGTCAACACACAGAGCTGGAAACGAGAGCAGCCGGATGGATAAAGCGATATAAAGAAATTAATAGCCAAATAAATGTGAAGTTATCTTTGAACCTCTGTTTTCAAGCCTCGTCAATATACACCCCCCCCCCCCCCCCTTCCTCACTAATAAAACTGGTGCCGCAGAGTCACGTTAGAACGTTAGCTTAGTGGCTAATGTGAGTTAGCTTAGCGGCTAACGTTAGCCCGTTGCTGTGCTAAAGCAAGTCTCCTATCAGCCTCCTTAGCCAAATTGAAATGACAAGTGGAGAAAAACTCAGTACAATTAAACACTATGCAATGACCACCGCCCAACCCCCCCTTCTGTGAATGAGTTTACAAATCACGGACTTCAGAGTGAATAAGGAAGGACCGCATTGGCTTTCTGCATTGTGACAACGTGGATTTCTATGGAAAAAGGCTTGTGCCGCATGTTGTGGATGTTGCAATACAGTCTAATGCTTGAAGTGGAATAAATTCGCTTATGAATAAAGTGTGGAACGTAACTCAAGGAGCGCATCTTGAAAGGTGGTTAATAAATTTGTTTATCTGGCTTACTGCCGCGGATTCAAGCCACGCAATAACAAAGGGCAACATTAAAATAAGGACAGCTGTTTACAAGTGGATGTTTAGGGCGTTTAGGTGGTCGAGCGGAGATTGCGTTCGTCACCAGCCCCGGAGCTGTGAGCTTGGTTCGCCTGTTCGAATCCAGCTCACAGCTCCGGGGTTGTCACCAGCTTGGCTGGCCGTCTGCACTGATACAATTGGCTGTATCAGAGGGTGGGAGAAGCTGGCGGGGTGGGTCCGGGTCGTTGTAAACAGCGACTCCTACAGTTCGGTCGGGGCGCCTGCTAAGCGCGGATTGGACGTGAGGGGGATAGTGTGGTCCTCCCACACGCTACGCCCTCTCCAATGAGAATCCGCGCTGCCAGGTGAAAAGAAGCGGTGATTGGCTGGACGTGTGTCGGAGGAAGCACGTGGTAGCCTCCACTCTCCCAAATGATCTGACTGTGGGGGGTAAAGCGCAGCGACCAGGAAGGGACTGGGAATTGGCATACGACTAACATTGGGATGGGAGAAAATCGGAGGAAAAATGGAGGGGGAAAAAGACCAATAATAAAAAAAAATAACAAGTGGATGTTTAATGACAATAAAGCATAACAATGGCTGAAAAGGAAAATGTGGATACGAATGAAACTCATAGACCCAACGTTAAACGTGAATGAACTAAAGGCAGGCAATGTGAAGGAGCTTTCAAACCACTGCTCCCCAAACCTGGAGTATATATCCATCAAGTGCCGGCCATTCTTTCTCCCGAGAGAACTAACGTCGGTCATTCTGATCGGAGTGTATATTCCTCCCCACGCAAACACTGGAGTCGCGCTTTCCATGCTTCACGATGAGGTAAACAAGCTTCAAGCAGCTAACATTGACGCTGCTATTGTGGTTGTGGGTGATTTCAATAGCGCTAATATGAGAAAAGTGTTGCCAAATTTCTACCAGCATGTGACTTGTTCTACCAGAGGCGGGAATATTTTAGACCATTGCTACTCGCAATTTAAGAGCGGGTACAAGTCTCAAGCTGCTAGTCCCTTCGGCAAGTCAGATCATGACGCCATGTTTCTTTTGCCTCAGTATAAACAAAGTCTCAAACGCGTCCCTTTAGTCAGTGCCGTCTGGGAGAAATGCGAGGCCCAGTGTGAGCTTTTAATGCGCGAGGCCCTGCACAAAATGTTTTAATTAATTAATAAAACAATTTTAAAATGTTGCCTTAAATTTCCTAAAAATATTTTATCAGGTTGTCGTCTCCATAGGCACTACTGGTGAATGATACCGTTAATAGAGAGAGAGAGAGAGAGAGACACACACACACACACCACGGCGGGTGCATGCACGGTGCAGCACGGTGCAGAGAGAGAGAGAGAGAGAGAGAGAGAGAGAGAGAGAGAGACGAGAGAGAGAGAGAGACAGACAGACAGACAGACAGACAGACAGACAGACAGACAGACAGACAGACAGACAGACAGACAGACAGACAGACAGACAGACAGACAGACAGACAGACAAGACAGACAGACAGACAGACAGACAGACAGACAGACAGACAGACAGACAGACAGACAGACAGACAGACAGACAGACAGACAGACAGACAGACAGACAGACAGACAGACAGACAGACAGACAGACAGACCACGGCGGGAACAGAATAGATTGCATGAAAAACTCACCCTAACGCAGAATCAATGGCAAAGTTGAGGTCCAAGAGGAAGGAGACGACATGCCGTCGACGCATTTTCCTACCGTGATGATGAAAAAGTTCACCAGTCCAGTCCCACTCCCATCCATGATATTGACCCCGGCCCCCGTTGGGCTGAACTTAATGGCAGTCTCCATCCCCCCTGGCTGAGCTAAACACAGACTGGGATGAGTTGCATTAGCTACTGAATTGCTGAAAGGGATATAAGTTAAAGGAAAACAAGCGACCCTTTTCCCCGGTGCACGGTTGTGCTGAGAAGCCCGAAACTGCCACGTGAGAAGGTTTAAGCCGTTCCGTCGTATCTTCGTTTTAGTATCACTCCTCCCAAGAACTACTAGCTAATGGCGGCTAGCTGCGCTGTGTGTGTGTGTGGCTAGCTCCTGGCTAACGGCGGCTAGCTGTGTGTGGCTAGCTCCTGGCTAACGGCGGCTAGCTCCTGGCTAATGGCAGCTAGCTGTGTGTGGCTAGCTCCTGGCTAACGGCGGCTAGCTCCTGGCTAACGGCAGCTAGCTGTGCTGTGTGTGTGTGTGGCTAGCTCCTGGCTAATGGCGGCTAGCTGCGCTGTGTGTGTGTGGCTAGCTCCTGGCTAACGGCGGCTAGCTCCTGGCTAACGGCAGCTAGCTGCGCTGTGTGTGTGTGTGGCTAGCTCCTGGCTAACGGCGGCTAGCTGCGCTGTGTGTGTGTGTGTGGCTAGCTCCTGGATAACGGCGGCTAGCTGCGCTGTGTGTGTGTGGCTAGCTCCTGGCTAATGGCAGCTAGCTGCGCTTATGGATGTCCAGTAGAATCTCTCCCCGACTGAACGTTCTAACATGCAACACATTCTTCAGTCCATCTTCAGTCAATCTGCCGAATGTCCTCTTCGTATACTTGGTATTGATAAGCTTACGGCACGCAGCGTTATTTCTTCTGCTCCGGTGCAATATTGGTATTTCACGTTTTCAAAAGTAGGATGTTCTTTTCTTGGCCAAGACATCCACTCGCTGAAGAGACCCTGTACCTGTGCTGTGGCTCCTCGTGGTGGGTGATTACAGTTCCTCTTCACATATCCGACTACCAGACCGACGCCAACCAGCTCCTCCTAGTGTTAGTCCTCCCACGATGCTTTGCCGGCACAAAAGTAAACGGTCCATTGAAAACAATAGCATATATCTGCAGAGCCGCAGAGCCCGGAACAAGTCAGACACATTCACGTCTCTAAACTATTCTACAAACGTGTCTAATGTGAAATATATAAGCATGTAAGCAAAACTAGATTTTAGGTCTGTGATGGAAAGTGATTGTTAACACATTGTGCGCCAACAACGGCGTATCACGTGTTTGGGATCAATATTAAATTTTTTCGCCATGGCATTCATAATATATCGATCATATACATTTGAATTTTTTAATATAGTGTGTATAGGAAAGAAACGCCAATCGATAATCTATCATGCTTCAGGGCCTATAACTAGCGTTTTTGGAATTACAGCAGAAAAGCTTAAAAACATACTTATATTCTCGACGGTATTAACACAACAATGTATGAATGAAAAAATATAACGTTCCCACATCCGGAATGATAGATACCCGATGAATGGGCCATAGTAATTCAGATATATCTATAATATTAAAAAAGTTATAGCCCTGCAAAGAAAGTAAACATCTCCATAGGCTTACAGCAGTGGCAGAGAGGGCATAATGATGGGCACAATGCATGGTGCCCAATGTGTTAACATTCTATTTATTTTTATTTTTCTAAAAATAATAAAAAATAAAAAATAAATCTATTTTTTTGCGAGGCCCCCCTTCTCGCGAGACCCAGTGCGACCGCACTGCTCGCACACCCCTAGTGGAGGCCCTGCCTCTAGTAACGCGAGATGAGCAGTGTTGGTCTGGGGAATCGGAGGAGGCGCTCCGAGCTGCACTAGAATGTACAGACTGGAGTGTGTTCCGTGACAACACAGATCATATTAATGACTACACGGAGACAGGGCTGGACTTTGTTTGTACTTTGGTAGAAGAAACAATCCACACTACCACAATTAGAGTTTACCCAAACCAAAAGCCTTGGGTAGATAAATCCGTCCTCGAAGCTCTGAAAACGCGCACCTCAGCCTACAATGCTGGGCTTGTGACAGGCAACATGAATGACCACAAGGTGGCGAGATACAACGTAAGGAGGTCAGTAATTGAGGCAAAACGGCGCTACAGGGATAAAATTGAACTTCAGTATGAACAGGCTGACTCTAGAGGTATGTGGCGGGGCCTCAGCATGATGACAGATTACAAAGGCACCTCCCTCAAGCTGAACAGTGACATCCAACTGGCAAATGATCTCAATACCTTCTATGCGAGGTTTGAGGCTGTGAATAACAACACCAGCCTACAAACCACGGCAATGGAGGGGGGGGCACTGCCGATGGAGACTCAGTGTTCAGGTTAACAGAACATGAGGTGAGGAGGACCTTTAATAAAGTGAATATCAGGAAGGCAGCAGGACCGGACGGTATCCCCAGCCGCGTCCTAAAAGTCTAAGGCCGACCAACTGGCCCCGGTATTCACTGACATATTTAACCTGTACTTAGAACAGGCTGTCATCCCCACCTGTCTGAAGAAGTCCACCATTATCCCTGTACCAAAAAAATCCAAGCCTGCTTGCCTCAACGACTACCGCCCTGTAGCTCTCACCTCCATAGCCATGAAGTGCTTTGAGAACCTAGTAAAGGGCTACATCTGTTCCTCCCTCCCCAACACCCTGGACCCCCTGCAATTTGCATACCGGCCCAACAGGTCCACGGAGGACGACATAGCCCATGCACACAGCAGCATCACACCTGGACAAGAGGCAGGGGAACTATGTGAGAATGCTATTCATCGACTACAGCTCAGCATTCAACACCATAGTCCCCTCCAAACTCATAGCCAAGCTCAGGGACCTGGGCTTGAACTATGACCTCTGCCAGTGGGTCTTGGACTTCCTGACGGGCAGACCCCAGGTGGTGAGAGCAGGCAATTGCACCTCCTCATCCATAACTCTCAACATAGGGGCCCCCCCAGGGCTGTGTTCTGAGTCCCCTCCTCTACTCCCTGTACACACATTGTGAGGACTTGACATGGACCACACACATTGACAGTGTTATCAAGAAGGCACGACAACGCCTCTACTTCCTTAGGCGCTTAAGGAAGTTCAACGTGAGTCAGAAGATCCTCAAGAACTTCTACTCATGCACAATAGAGAGCATCCTGACTGGCAATATCACCTCCTGGTTTGGGAATAGCACTGCACAAGACCGTAGCAGACTACAGAGAGTGGCCCGTTCAGCCGAACGCACAATTGGAGGTGGGCTTCCCACTCTCCAAGACATTTACAACAAGCGGTGCATGGGCAAGGCTAAGAGAATAATCAAAGACTCCAGCCACCCAAACAGCTGCATCTTTGAACTGCTGCGGTCAGGCAAGCGATACCGGAGTCTCATGGCAAGCACAGAGAGACTCAGAAGGAGCTTCTATCCCCAGGCCATCAGGATGCTCAATGAACAATGAACAATAACAAACCATCAACACACCCACAGCACACACACTCACTTAAATAAACAACACACTGTAGCACCCACTTTACCACTTTAGACACTAACACACTTTACACTTTATATTTATATTTTTGGTAAGGAAATTGCACAGCATTCTCATTCCTTATTCCTTATTGCACCTCATTGCACCTCACTACCACAAGGTGGCACCACAAGCTAAGCTATACCTCACCACTTTTGTACCAGCTGTACATACTGTATATATAGGTATACTGAACAATTTTGTTGTTTACACTTGTTTACGTACTTGACTTCTTGACTTTCTATTTTATACTTATATTATACTTATTTTATACTATCTTTTTATTATCTAGCACAATCTCAGGAGCAAAACAGAAAGAAGCATTTCATGCAAAGTATTCTATATTTCTGTATGACAACTAATAAAGAAACTTGAACTTGAACGTGAAGTGCCTGTGGAAAATGCTGACGTCAGACCAAAAAGAAATATAATACCTAAGTTGTTTGTTATTTTCTTTGAGTTTTCCCTATTGAATGAATTTACTTTCTTATGACATTAGGTTGCATTAAATCCACTCGAACGAAATTTGTTCGCTCATAAAATGTGTGACATTCTAAATGTGATTTAATGTTGTTTAATGACAAAACGACCCGACTCGCGTTTTATGATGAACAGACTTTTCGGAGTCAGTGCGACGTGCGTAATATAGGCACTGGCGTTTGTCTCAAGTTAAGTTGCTATAACTTATAACGGTAAGATAAGTGTAATAACATTTTGTTCTCTCTGCTATTAAGAAAGAAGAGCTATCCTTGTGTGTGCTTCAACACCTCTCTAAGTACCTGTGATTAATGCATGAATAACACGCACATACAGACCACATCCAGCTTAAGCCCTCATTTGTAGTCTTTCCCCCAGCATTGAGACACAATACTGTCGGACAAATAACAATAATTAACTCATTTACAAGTTGTATTACGTTTTGCAAATAAAGGACCAGAGCAATGACATTTCAAAGCAGTCAAAAAAGCAATATTTCGATTTTTAAATATTTCTGAAGTGCAACATTTTCACGTTTTCTGATGCTTGTATCTCGCCGCCACAAGTTGGTTTGGTCACGTCGAGTCACATTTTCTGAATATTGGCAGCCCAGTAGTAGTATATGAAATTAGGTAGGGCCAGACCCCCGTTTTCCCGGTTTCTCTGTAATACATGACATTTTATTCTGGGTCGTTTGCCTTGCCAGACAAAAGTAGATATCGTCTGGTCGAGGGATTTAAAAAAGGATTTGGGTAAAAATATCAGGATGCATTGGAATAAATAGGAGAGTTTAGGGAGTATCATCATCTTTACAGACTGTATCCTGCCTGCCAGGGACAGGGGTAGGCCATCCCATCTGTGAAGGTCCGATTTCAGCCTATCTAGCAAGGGGGTAAAATTAGAAGATCTAAGGGAGGAGAAAGAATCAGGGATCTGTATTCCAAGGTACTTAAAGCCCAAGGGTGAAATACGAAAAGGTACTTCTACTTGTGTAATCTGACTAGCGCTGCTGTTGATAGGATAAAATTAGCTTTTATTATAATTAAGCTTGTAACCGGAAAAAGTACCAAAATTCCGGAGGATAGAAAGTATGTGGGGGGTGGCAGAGACAGGATCAGAGAGGTACAGTAGTAGGTCGTCCGCGTATAGGCAGACCCTATACTCCGACCCTCCACGCATTACACTGGAAATAAGTGGGAGGTCCTAAGATGGATAGAGAGTGGTTCCATTGCTACGGCGAATAAGAGGGGAGATAGGGGACATCCTTGCCTCGTTCCACGTGTTAAGGGGAAGCTGGCGGATCTAAAGTTGTTGGTGCAGACACTAGCTTTAGGGGAAGTGTAAAGTAGTTGGATCCAAGAGATAAATGTGTCTCCAAAACCAAATTTCTTTAGTACTGCAAATAGGTAAGCCCACTCAAAAGCCTTTTCGGCGTCAAGGGCGATGACAGCTTCTGGAGTGCCCGAAGGAGACGGGAGTGTATTATATTTAAGAGCTTCCTGACATTTGAGAAAGAGTGGCGATTTCGAATAAAACCAGTTTGTTCTTCTGATATAATGTTTGGCAAAAAATGCTCCAGTCTGGTTGCGAGGATCTTGGCCAGTAATTTACTATCTACATTTAAAAGAGATATGGGTCTATAGGAACCACAGTCAGTTGGGTCTTTGTCCTTTTTAAGAATTAGGGAGATGGTGGCCTGTGTTAGAGTGGGGGGAGGGTGCCGTCGGTTAGATATTAATTGTACATATTAATTAGAAGAGGGGTAAGTTAGCACTAAAGGCCTTATAAAAATCTACCGGGGAATCCCTCAGGGCCAGTAGTTTTATTGTTTTGCATTAGTTTAATTGATTGAATAAGCTCCTCTGTTTCAAGGGGTTGGTCCATGGCTTTTGCGTCTTCTAAATCGATTGTAGGGTTGTCGAGGTTTGATATGAACTTTGTCATGTTGGACGTGTTAGATGGGAATTCCGATTTGTAGAGAGAAGAATAGAAAGCGACAAAGGCCTCATTAACATTAGAAGGAATAGATTGTAGTAGCCCCAAGTCATCTTTTACTTGTGGGATAAGTCGGGCGGCTGTTTGTCGACGCAACTGATGGGCCATAAGACATATTACTCCGAATACTCCATATTCGAAGTATAAGCCCCTTGTTTTGAGTAGCAGTTCTTCGGCTGCAGATGTAGTGACTAAGTCAGCTTGAGCTTGGAGATCAAGTCTCTTCTTATGCAGTTCTGAACATCAGAGTACAATATAAGATAGAATATAGTGACATTAGTGGAAAGAGAAGAAAAAAAACAATCAGCAATACAATAATATGCAGGATAATACATTTGGTGTGAGTAGTTCTTGTTAAACATCGACAGTCCCTCCCCAGCCCCTAAACGCCCTCCCCCTAACAAACCCCCCCCCAGTCCCTAAGTATTTTTCCCCAGATGAAAAAGACAGCGAGAATAAACATTCCACTGTTTCCAGTTAGTGCCATCTCTATCTCTACCTTACTCCCAGTGCCCTAGGGGTGGCTCCCCTTGGAAACAAAGAGCAGTGAATAACAGTGATAGTAATATATATATATATGTATCGTTAAGAAATTGTAATTATAAAACGGGTATGGAACAATGAGTAAACTCAAACTAGATACTCGTGGCAACTTGGGTAACCTTTCATTGGGCATCCTCAATACATGGCCGAGCCATCTTAACCTCCGTCTCCTTATCTCAAGGGACATATGCAAGCTGCCTGTCTTCTTATAAAGTTCCTCATTCGAGATTCTATTTGGCCAAAAGATGTTGCAGATCCTACGTAAGCAGCTATTGTGGAAGACGTCAACCTTTCTCATATCCTGTTTTGTTACTCTCCAGCACTCAGAGCCATATAGCAGGACAGACTTAACATTGCTGTTGTAGAGCCTGAGTTTGGTTTTAAGGCTATATTGTTTAGACTTCCAGATGTTGCGAAGTTGGCTGAAAGCACCTCTTGCTTTGTTGAGACGCGTCTTGATGTCTTTTTGCGTTCCACTTTCACTGCTTATGAGGCTTCCGAGGTATGTAAAGTATTCTACACATTCCAACGCCTCTCCATCGATGGTGATTGGAGGTGCTGTTGGGACATTGATGCACATCACCTGGGTCTTTGTCTGGTTGATGTAGAGACCAGTTCGCTTTGCATAATTGCTTAGCCGGTCAGACTTCTCCTGGAGGTGGCTACGAGTGGATGACATGACTGCCAGATCGTCTGCAAACTCAAGGTCTTCCATAAAGGAGAACAGGGTCCATTGGATTCCACGGGGACGGTCTGATGTAGTTTGACGCATAACCCAGTCGATGGTAATCAGGAAGAGAATAGGGGAGAGGATGCAGCCTTGTCTTACTCCAGATTTACTGGGAAATGACTCTGTCAAGGTGTTATCAAGGATGACACTGCATTCAAAGTGTTCATAGAATTTTCCAATGATGTTGACCATTTTGGAAGGTATTCCATATACCCTTAGGATCTTCCATAGGCTCTCGCGATGAATACTGTCAAATGCCTTCTTAAAATCGATAAAGTTAATATACAAGGGGGCGTTCCACTCAATACACTGTTCGATGATGTTGCGTAACCTCAACCTTTGCGAAATCCTGCCTGTTCCTCTCTTAGCTTGACATCTATGGCACTATCAAATCTCTTAAGAAGGATTCTGCAAAAGACTTTACTAGGGACGGACAGAAGTCTTATGCCTCGCCAGTTGTCACAGTTTTTCAGGTCACCTTTCTTAGGAAGCTTGCATATGAGGCCCTTGCTCCATTCCCTTGGTATGGCATTGTGCTCCCATATCTTGGCGAAGAGGTCGGTCAGCACCCTGGAGGCTGTGGTGATATCTGCCATGAACATTTCGGCATGTAGCATGTCGATTCCAGGGGCTTTTCTCTGCTTCATATCCTTGATTGCCGTTTGTACTTCAGCTTGGGAGGGAGGATCGGTGTTAATATCGATGTCATCCAAAGGTTCTGGATCTGCAGGCTCTTCAGGTTCTGATCCATTGAGCACTTCTTCAAAGTGTTGAGCCCATCTTTCAGCTTGTTCCCTTTCAGTTGTTATCAGTTTACCTTGTTTATCCTTAACTAGTTTAGTGTAGATGTTCCTTGGACCGCTTAGCTGTTTAGTGATCCTATACACTATACCGAGTTGTCCTTTAGCTGCAGCCGTCTTTGCTTCACTTGCCAGGTTCTCCACAAAGGCTCTCTTATCCCTTCGCACACTCCTCTTGACCTCTAAGTCTTTCACCTTGTACTCTTTCTTTGCACGTTCAGTTAGCCTGGGTGACTTTGCACTGAGCAGTTTGTCTTTGGCTTTCTTCCTCTCATCGATTTTTGTCCATGTCTGATGTGTTATCCATTGTTTGTCTCCTTTCTTTCTAAAGCCTATGACACTCTCTGCTGTTTCTTTGTATACTTTTGCGATGTTCCCCCATGTTTTCTCAACATCTCCATTTTCTTCTCCATCTTCATCTTCTAGTGCACTGAAGCGGTTTCTAAGCTCGATGGTGAACTCTTTTTGGACTTTTGGTGCAAGAAGCTTGTTGATGTCAAACGCTTTGCGTCGCTGTTTGGTGTTAGGTGTTGCTCTGAGTTTTAGCCTGATATTGGCTATCACCAGGTGGTGGTCACTGCCAACATCGGCCCCCCGGTGGACTTTGACATCCAGAAGAGATCGTTGCCATTTCTTGTTGACAATGACATGGTCAATCTGGTTGACCGTATGCCCATCTGGGGATCTCCAGCTTAGTTTGTGGATGTCTTTGTGGGGGAAGATGGTTCCACCTATTGTGCATCTGTTGTTAATGCAGAAGTCAACAAGCCTCTCTCCATTGTCATTGATAGTTCCGCAGCCATGCCGCTCCATTGCATCTTCTCTCCCGATGTTATCATTTCCAACTTTGGCATTCAAATCTCCCATAATCAGTAGCATGTCATGTTGTGGGACCTTGGAGACTGCACATTGCAGTTGCTCGTACCAGTCGTCCTTAGTCTCCTCCTCTGCCTCGTTTGTAGGGGCGTAACACTGTAAGATGGTCATTTTACAGTATCTGGAGTCAAATCTTGCTCTGAGCAGTCTATCACTGATGGGTTCCCACTCTGTGAGAGATTTGGATGTCTCCTTACTTGTGATAAGTGCTACACCGCTGGAGTGTGCATCATCTTTTCCAGAGAAAAGGATAGTTGAGCCCTCTTTTGTCACCTTGCGGCCTGAACCAGTCCATCTACACTCGTTCACACCAAGGATGTCTAACTTATAGTTCTGCATTTCTCTGATGACTTGTGCTGTCTTTGACATTTCAAACATAGTACGGACATTCCATGCTCCAAGACGGATCATGGTTCGGGGTCTTAGAAGACTCATCTTCGAGCAACCGACTTCCCGATTTGGGCTTTCATCTGCTGCCGTCATAGTGCCAGTGTTTTGGCTAGAGCTTCTTTTGGACCCCAGGTTTTGTGGTTTGTGTTTTGCAGTTTCTGTAACATTTGTTTGTTTTCCAGGGTAGGGTTGTTAGCCCCACGCCCAACCCCCAACCTGGAGGACCAGTGCTGATACTCGTGTAACTCCAGCTTAACCTCCCGAGAACCTGCAGTGGGTTATGGGTTAACATACTTTTCAAATAAGCTCATGTACATAGGAAATAGGAGTTTGCTGCAATTGGTTTGGACATTGTATAGCTCCAATGACGGTGCCGTCCTTATGTAAACTTCGGAGATTCTGAACAGTTCAGTAGTGCAGTTAGTTTGGTTGTTTCAATTAGTCAGCAGATATTAGTAGAAACATATATAAAGGGTAGCTATAGGAGGATATATATGACTGAGAGAGTGTACATATAACATTGTCGCGGGACCTCATTCGGAATCAATAAAACAAAATAAAAAGGAAAGTAAATTCAAACAATCCCAGGTTCACATGTCTTTGCCCAGAACCTCTGCAAAAAATTCGGACATAAATCCGACAGTGTCCTCTCCCTCTGTGTTTTCCGGAATATTGATAATTCGGAGGTTGCATCTGCGAG